>NW_026652306.1:718285-720529 GCF_009828535.3 Hylobates moloch
CCTGCACATTGTGCACATGTCCCCTAAAACCCTAAAGTATAATAAAAAAAAATAATAATTAAAAAAATAAAAAATAAATAAAAAAAAGAAACATAGGCATATCAAAGTGAATGCTCGCTCAAAATTATTCACCTAGTTTATAATATTAAGACAATGTACATTTTCTAGATTTTGAGGGAAAGAAATTGTTTTCCTCTTCAGGGAGATGTTTAATGTATGATATGTACGAGTAACCATGAGTGGTGACTCATGGAATTTTCAAAAGTCTACCGAGTAATTAATTTAGTATTGAATTATTAATTAGGTTTGTGTTAAACATCTGTCACGAAATTACTGCAAATATTCTTCAAATAGAATGAGCATTAAGTTAACCTTTCTGTATATATGAGTATAAATACATTAAAAAATACTAATTGTGTTTAATGTCATTTGCCACATTAGCTATATATCACTACATAAATATTCTTGTTAAACTAATTATCACCAACTAGGAGTTAGACAAGTTGATATACAGATGTGTCAATAAGCCTGATCAACTTTTTATGAAAGATATTAGTATCCTCATGGTTTAGATGAGTAAGCTAGGACTAGAGTCTTTACTTCCCAATGCGTTTTAAACTGTAGGTTATAGAGTGGATCCTCCACTATCTCAAAGCACGTATATTTAAAGCTATACCATGTTGCATTATCCTTAATTAAATTCAGAATTGGGTTTGGTTTTAAATTATCGTTTATTGTATTGTGGAATAGGAATAAACTATTGAAATCTTGTTTTGTTTGTTTTTTTGAGGTGGAGTTTTGCTCTTGTTACCCAGACTGGAGTGCAGTGGTGTGATCTCAGCCCACTGCAGCCTCCACCTCCCAGGTTCAAGTGATTCTCCTTCCTCAGCCTCCCAAGTAGCTGGGACTATGGATGTCCACCACCATGCCCGGCTAATTTTTTGTATTTTTAGTAGAGACAGGGTTTCAACATGTTGGCCAGGATGGTCTCGATCTCCTGATCTCGTGATCTGCCCACCTCGGCCTCCCAAAGTGTTGGTATTACAGGGGTGAGCCACCGCACCAGGTCAGAAATCTATACAAAAGTTATGAAGCGATACATTTGATTTCACATGTTAATTCCTTTTTCCTTCTCAAGATGTTTTTCACAGCTTATGTAAAATGTCAGGGTCCCTAGAAATTTCACTCTAAAAGTTAAAGAAAACTTATGTCATATGAATGACATGGCAGAATGACAAAAGAATTACATAAGAAAAATACTTAAATGACTAAAACAGAAACTAGTGAAGGAAAATAAACATGTTTACTCATGATACAGTGGCAATGTAAGAGCTGATATTTTTATTCTCTATAGCAGTGGTTTACCAGAAAGCATGAATAGCCCTCAAGCTTGGTTGAGTGAACATAAAATATTTATGTTTGATGTTGTTTCAAAGTTTATGGTTATGAATTATTATGATCTCATTTCCTGATGTATTTTGTTTTTATTAAATTACGTAAACACAGAATAGTATAATGTTCCCTTCACTTTTGAATTCAAGTCAAATGGAAGATTACGTGTGTTTGTTGGACATTATTACATATTATTGATATTATTTTCTTGTGTATTCAAATAGACACTAAACTGTCACTAACACATGGAACTAACAGCAATCAAATGGTAAACTATGATTGCAATTAGAACTCCACTCTGTCTCTCTCTTTGTCTCTCTCCCTTTCTGCACATCTCATAATTTTTGGTTGAAAATTGTACACTTCAAATAATATAAAGTTGCAATTCTTGATATGAGCATATTCCCAAGGCTGTTGTTATTGCTGTTTGTCATTGTTTTTGGTTTAGTGACTTTTCTGATATAATTCCCTAAAATCTGTATTCTTTATCATGTGGGTTTACTACAGTCTCTGCTCAGTTAACTTAGTGGTCATTCAATGGTTGGACAAAGAGTTCCTTAGCTGCCAGGAACTAGTAATTATTCTAATCTTTGTAAACAAATTCTGTATGCATGTTGGGTTATGCCTTCAATACTCAGCCTGAAACTGACAATCCTGATTCGGACTTCACTTACTCCTTATGCATATTCTCAAGGTTAACTAGAACAGAGAGATTAGGGCCTTCCCGGATCATCCTGAGTGTATACAGTCTTGGGCATGCACAAAGTCCTCTGCATGCATGTGTTCCTTCTAGATTTCCAGGAATAGGTGGAGAATCCTTAACAATATTTCATTATCCAGATTTTCTTTGAA
>NW_026652306.1:720629-726018 GCF_009828535.3 Hylobates moloch
TATATATATTTTTTTTTTATTTTTACAACTACCCCTGGGGGAAAGGCTTTTCACACCAGGTGAGCTCTAAGTTAAGTCCAACGCAAATAGCTTCGTAAGTGAGATCTTCCAGGAAACCACCAGACAGATAAAATATTGATAATTCTCTTGCAGTGAGCTTTTAAGGAGCTTCTAATTTTACTGATATATATATATATATATACATATATATGAGTAAAGCTGTCTAAAATATGTATATATGGGTAAAATTAGGGGGTCCAGAAAAGTAGATAGATAATTGAATTGAATTACTATATATGATATTATGCAAGATAATATAAAATATATGTGAATTGCTTGGCACATGAAACATGATCTTTAATAAAATGACATAATTTTCAACTATAATTTGTACAATGGTTCCATGAAAGTCATATTAATATATGTATATATAACTCATAGCTAAGTTAGGGCCTTTGAATTTAGGGAGAGTTAGTACCCTTTTTGAGTTCTTAATCTTAGATACTGCTGAATAATATTTTAGGATTCCAGAATAAATTGGCCCATTTTTAAGAACACCTCACAATGTAAATGCTTACACATTGATTTATTTTTAAGGTATGTTTGTACAAATATAATTATACATAAATCAGACGGCTGTACCTAAAGGAAAAAATGTAAGAACCTCTGCATTTGTTTTCCCTTTTGCCTAGAATGTTCTTTTCCTAGATCTCTATCCCCTCTATATACCTGGAATACATGTAGCACACACTTGACAAATCTTTGCTGAATTATTATGCTTCATCTGTGAAAACCAAATCCTGTTCTTTCTTTTTACATGTGATTCACCTACTGCACTATTCTATAGAGCATATCTTTATTTCTTCTCATTTTGATAAATATTTCTATATTTTCCTGTTTTGATGAGTGATGAAAAACTTTTTTTCAGGTACTGTATTTTTAAAAATGGAATAACAAGTTTTAGTTAAAAATTTATAATTTGCAAGTAATATCTCTTTTCTTAAATTACAAACTATGTTAGTCTTTTGAAATTGAATCTTGAACTTAAATTATGGCAGAGTTGCATTAAGTCTTTTTTGCGCGTTTACTTCAAGATCCATGAAGATTGATTTGTATTTGAATGAATATGCTTGCTATTTGTTTATCTAATATAATATATAACCCCTTCTCAAGTGGCAGTATTTTTGGAATAATGTTCAGTAGTAGTATATGGATACATAGTATCATGGAAAGGAAGCTCCCTGTTAGATCTAAAAAGTTCCTGAAGGGACAGCTAATCTTGCAACTAATTGTTGACATCCTAGGTTCCTATATTAACTTTTCTACCACTATTATACTTTAAAGTATTATTTTTATAGATTTTTGTGAAGACAATTTAACTAGTACCAGTCTTTCTTTCAAACTGTGAAACTACATATCTCTTTAGGAAAACTTTTAATGATTTTAATGATATATATATACAGCCTTAGGCAACCTTTTAGTGATTTCAGATTTAAAATAAAATTTCTACTTCATAGTATCCATTACACCTTTTAAAACTAACTAACACTTTTCTAATACCGTTATTCAATCACCTAGCTCATGCAATTCTACTTACCTCCAATTACTTCAAAGGTTGGCTGAGATTGAGGCCTACATTTTAATATATAGCCTGGCAAATTGATAAAAGACCTGGAATGATATTTACCCCGACTAAAAACACTACTAAAGATATAAAAGAAAATTGTTTGGCCAGAATGTCTTTTATTGTATCTGCTGCCTCATTGCTGTAATACAAGACTCACTGGACTCAGACACCCACCAGCAAATCTTTCTATCGTTGTTGCATCAAAAACAACCTCAAGCCTTTTAGAAAATTAGATTTGTCAACATTATTGAGTTGTGTGGCCGAATACACAGTAGATGAGAGTGAAAGATCATAACTTAAGCCCTTAAAGCTTTTTATAGAAAATGTATTATTTAAGTTTATATTGCATTCACCTTTCAAAAGTATGCACTGGGTGTGCTATCGTTTGATTGTTTATAAATGTTCTATGAGATATTACATTCACTATTTTTATATTTGTTGGCATATGTAAAAATATTTGTTTTATTGTTTTCTTTTGTAGAATTTTGGAGACATTGATACTATAATAAGGAATTCAGGAATTTATATTTCAATATAAAATCAGTTGAAGACAGAAAACCTCTCACCTGGCATAAGATGTGTGATCCATTGTATGACTAGCATAAAGTTGTGAGATGCATAACATATGTTAACAGATGCATAACAGATCTGTTAAATGACTTCACATGGGTCAAACATTTAATTAAGAAGATATCTGCTAAAATGAATAGCATATGATTCCTAATTCTATGAACTTCTACAGGCATATAACCTTCTTTATGTCTGTTTTGAAGTAAATCTAGTTATAATTATTATACTGCCATATTAAGCATTTTGGAAATTTTACATAAAAATAAAAAATATGACTATATAGCTATATATATAAATGAGTAGATACAATTAGTGAATATATGTGTCTATGTATGCATGTAAAACACTATGGAGAAAGCTCTCAGGAAAGAAAATCTTCTACTAAATTAAAATTATTAAATTCAG
The DNA here is from genome assembly GCF_009828535.3 of Hylobates moloch. NCBI lineage: Eukaryota > Metazoa > Chordata > Mammalia > Primates > Hylobatidae > Hylobates > Hylobates moloch. Next base: position 723,232 of record NW_026652306.1, read on the forward strand.
CTTAGTCAGTAGCTATGAAAAATTTTACCTTCTCTCTGCTGACTTTAAGGTTTATGGAAAAATGTAATTTTACTGTTATTTTAATGGATAAATTTCAACATACATTTTTTTAAATTGATACTCTCTTCCAAACTAATTTTCACCTAAATTTATGTTTTTGAAGCCATTATTATCTTTAATAAAAATATCACACAAAAACAATGAATATGTGTAAGAATCATGACTATAAAAGGTTAATTGCTTAATTATTTTACTCTTTTTATAATGTCTGCTTTAGTTTGCCCATAGTATATCTACATTTGTATACATATGTGCATATACATATGTGCATATACATATATGTGAGGTTTCATAAGATTATAATAGAGCTGCCCTATACAGGTGTATCTTTTTATCTTTAAAATAATGTTTTATTAATAATTAACAAATAATAATTGTATAAATATATGAAGTATTTTGTAATGTTCCAATGCATGTATACATTTTATAATTATTAAATCAGGGACATTACCATATTCATTACTTTAAACATATATCTCTTCTTTTTGGTGATAAAATTAAAAATTTTCTCTTCTCGCTATCTTGAAATATACACTGCATTGTTATTTGCTAGTCACTGTACTATGTAACAGAACACCAGAATTTATCCTTCTTCTCTAATTGTAACTTTGAACCCCTTGAGCCATCTCTCCCAGTCCTCCTCTCCTCTACTCTCTCTAGCCTCTGGTAACCACTACTCTACTTTCTATGACTATGAAATCAACTCTTTTGGATTCCACGTATGAGTGAGATCATGCAGTATTTGTTTTTCTGTGCCTAGGTTATTTCCCTTAACTATGTCTTCTGGGTTCATCCATGTTATGTCAAATGACAGGATTTCATTCTGTTTTAAGGCTGAATAGCATTCCATTGTTTATATACACATTTATCTTTACCAATCATCTGTAGATGAACACTTAATTTGATTCAATATCTTGGCTATTGTGAATAGCACTACAATAATGATGGGAGTGCAGATATCTCTTCAACACACTTATTTCATTTCCTTTGGATATATACTCAATAATGAGATTGCTGAATCATATGGTATGATAGCTCTAGTTTTAACTTTTTGAGGAAATGTCATACTGTTTTTTATAATGGCTTTACTTATTTACATTCTCACCAACAGTGTATAAGAATTTCTCTTTCTCCACATCCTCATCAGCATTTGTTTGTTTGTTTTATTTTTGATAAAAACCATTCTAACCATAGTGAGGCAGTATCTCATTCTGGTTTTGATTGCATTTCCCTGATGATTAGTGTTTTCATCCATTTCCTTGGCTTAGAACAGATTACATTAACCTTGTCAATTTATAAAGTAAAAAAAAAAAAAAATTATTTCTTGTAGTTATAAATGCTGAGAAGTCCAAGGTTGAGAGGTCGCATCTGGTGAGGATCTTCTTGCTTGTGGGGACTCCTGCAGACTCTGGAGGTGGTGCAGAGCCTCACACAATAAGGAAGCTGAACATGCTAGCACAAGTCTCTCTTTCTCTTTTTATAAATCCAACAGTTCCACTCCCACGGTAACACATTAATTCATTAACCCATTAATCTGTTAATTCATGAACAGATTCATCCGTTCAGGAGGGCAGAACTCTTTATTATCCAAACACCTCTTAAAGGCCTTAACTCTCAATACTGCCAATTGGGGATTAAGTTTCAACATGAATTTTAAAGGGGATAATATTCCAACCATAGCAATTAATTGTTTTTGAATTTTTATACCATATTTTTCCTGTACCTTTTCTATGTTCAGATATATTTAGATACAAAATTATTTACCAAACTGTTACAATTTCCCCCAATATTCAGTACAGTAACAGTTTAAAAGTTTGTAGCCAGGGAGAAAAAGATTACTACACAGCCTAGGTGTGTAGTAGGCTACACAATCTAGGTTTGTGTAAATACACTCTATAATGCTCACACAATGGTGAAATCGCCTAACAAGACATTTCTCAAAAGGTATCCTCACTGTTAAGCATGATATTGACTATTGCCATAGCCAATGGTCTTATAATCTCAATGGATAATATTTTTGATAAAAATATATTTGAACCTATTTCATTTAATTTAGAAGGGTAAGAATGTTAGTTCAGAAATTCAGGAGTACCAAAAATATCAAAAATTTGAAAGTATGATCCTTAATTCACACTCTGGTGAATTGATAAGAAATTCATTATCAGTGACTATTGAGTCTAGGTCCATTTTCTCAGATTTCACCAAGTTCCAAGCTCTTATTCATTGCAGAAGGCCACTCCAGTTATTGGACATTTGTGCATGCTGGTTATTACAGTGATGTCCAAGGTGTTTTCTGTTTCAGTAGCTCCACTGCTTTTATGCAATAATTAAGAATGCATTTTTTTGTATATTTGGAGCACCTGGGTCTTGAATTCAGCCTTTACTGATTCATCACAGTTATCTTTTCTGAGATCTTGCTACATCCTACCCCAGATGCTCCCAAAGAACAATAAAGGAATATGCTCATTGTCTTAATCCACTTGGCTGCCTTAATAAAATACCACAGATTGGGCCACTTATACAACATAATTTTATTTTCCCGGCATTCTGGAAGCTGAAAGTCTGAGATCAGAGTGTCAGCATAGTGGGATACAGGTTAGGGCTCTCTTCCTCACTTGCAGAAGTCACCTTCTTGTTGTGTCCTTGCACGACACGAGAGAGAGAGAGAAGAAAGAAAAACAAGAAAGAAGAAAGAAAGAAAGAAAGAAAGAAAGAAAGAAAGAAAGA
>NW_026652306.1:726118-765830 GCF_009828535.3 Hylobates moloch
AAGAAGAAGAAGAAGAAGAAGAAGAAGAAGAAGAAGAAGAAGAAGAAGAAAGAGAAAGAAAGAAAGAAAGAAAGAAAGCAAGCAAGCAAGCTGTTTTTCCTTCTTATAAGGGCACTAATCCTATCATGGCAGCCTCACTGTCCTGACCTCATCTAAACCTTAATTACTTCTCAAGAGCTTCATCTCCAAATACCACCACATTAGGGGTTAAGGCTTCAACATATGAATTTTCCATCAGGATACATTTCAGTCTGTAGCACTGAGTTGCATATTATTTATGTAATCTTCTCTCACCACATACACACATACACACAGACACACACACACACACACAAAACCTGTGGCCTTTTTGAAATATGTCTATTCTTTGATTCTTGTTCTCAAAAATGCCTAACAGATCGCAATCCATTATTTTTCAGACAGCTACTACAGTATTACTATTACAAATAAAAATAAGATAATGAAGAATAATAAAAATCAGAAAAATATTAAATACCCTAGTATCATCCTGCAAGGAATGAGAATAGAATGGTGTGGGATATTAAAGGCCGGGTACAGTGGCTCACACCTGTAATCCCAGCACTTTGGGAGGCCAAGGTGGGTGGATCACCTGAGGTCAGGAGTTGGAGACCAGTCTGATCAATATGATGAAACCCTGTCTCTACTAAAAATAAAAAAAAATTAACCAGGCATGGTGGCACGCACTATAATTCCAGCTACTCAGGAGGCTGAGACAGGAGAATTGCTTGAATCGGGAGGCAGAGGCTGCAGTGAGCTGAGATCATGCCATTACACTCCAGCCTGGGCAACAAAAGCAAAACTCTGTCTCAAACAAAAACAAACAAACAAAAAAAAGAATGGTGTGGGATATTTTGTCAAAAATATTGTTAAGTGCTTTCTTTTTTATTTTGAATTTTATTTAAAATGGTAAGAAAAAGGCTTAGCACAATAGGTAATTATGAAATACTCTAGTTCTACCACCAGAACTATTTTTTTTACATTGCATAAAAAGGACATTCCAGTTTCTCAGCAATAAATTGTGTTGCTGCATGTCACCTTCTGTTTAAATCAAAACCTCCGCCACGCCTTAAAGTTCCTTATTTAATTGTTCTTGGAGCCATAATTTTAAGTCTATCAGTTAATTGAAGGGAATCAAAGATGCTTCAAGAAATTACACCTGGTTTAACCTCCAAGCAGTAAGTACTAATTTTATAAGAAGAAAACAGACATATCTATAAACAGTTTTAAACAATCTAAATATGAATAATTATGCCCATATTAAGAAACTAGACTTTCTTCAAACACCCTTCAAATGTCTTCTTTAATTAAACATGAAATAAAGGAAATGTTCTAAATATTAAAGACTATTTTCATGTAAAAAAATCATTGTTATGGTTCTTAATAATATTAATGGGCTCCCAATGTTTACAGAAATCTGGGGACAATGTCACAAAGACAAATTCTAAAACCATGGGCAAGCTGGGCGCGGTGGCTAACACCTATAATCCCAGCACTTTGGGAGGTTGAGGCAGGTGGATCACTTGAGTCCAGAAGTTTGAGACCAGCCTGGCCAACATGGCGAAACCCTGTCTCTACTAAAAATACAAAAATTAGCCAGACGTGGTAGAGGGTGCCTGTATTCCCAGCTACTTCAGAGGCTGAGGCAGGGAGAATCGTGTGAACCCGGGAGGCAGAGGTTGCAGTGAGCCTAGATCGTGCCACTGCACTCCAGGCTGGGCTACACAGAGCAAGACTCAGTCTCAAAAAATATTGTGAGGAAAAACAATAAAAGTTCCGTTTGAAAAAAAGAAATTTTGGTGCTAGATTCCTAGCTTCTCTGTCACGTCTTGAACATTAAGAACACTTACAAGAATAATGAAAGCAGTAAAGTATGGCCTGGAAATCAATGAACAGGATTGATGTCAGACTGGAACTCTAGACCTAGGGTTAGCAAATGATTTTATGTTTGTTAGAGAGAAGCACAAGTTCAGGAGCAGCTTTACCTTGTTGCTTCATCTGAATCAGTTTGGGCTGCTGTAACAAAAATCCCATAGACTAGGCAGAGTAAACCATCAGCATTGATTTCTAACAGTACTGGAGGCTGAAAGTTCAAGATCAGGGTGCCAGCACAGTCAGGTTCTTGGTAACGGCTCTCTTCCCAGTTTGCAGGTGGCTGTCTTCTAGTCATATCCTTCTAAAGTAAAGAACACAGAGAGAAAGCAAGCTTTCATGTCTCTTCTCGTGAGGTCAATAATACCATTGATTAGTGCTCCACCCTTATGACTTAATTACCCTCCTGCAGACTTCAACTCTTAACACCATCACATCGCGGGTCAAGATTTCAAAATATAACTGGGGGGACACAAACATTCAGTCCATGACATCCTTCATAATTTTCACAAAGGTAACAAATGGTGATGCTCTAATAGTTTAAATATGGTTGTTAAATAGGAGTATTGTTTGGCATTTTCTAATGCCAGTTATAATTATAAAGAATATAGGTTGATAATATGTATAGTGTATAAGAATACTGACTAAAGGTAGAAAAGCTATCAATTGCTAAGCACTACTGAACCCAAATCTTCAGTGATTGCTAATATCAAAGAAAGCTTCATGCCATCATTATTACATTAGCCTCTTAAATCATGGAATCTCAACTTGTGAATTATGCTACCTAATTACCTTCTAATTATTGTCTTCCTTGTTGAAGCTTCGCCAGAATGGGAAATAGTTCTGTTTTGCTATCACCTCTTCCTACAAGAAAGTTTAGGATTACAGTAATAGCCCACTGAGGTGTTTCTTGTTGTTTACAGTACTTCATCCTCTCAGTCACTACAACAATGTTCTCATTCAGTTTGATCATTTCAGCTCATTTAGAAAATAATGATATATATTTATACTAGATTATGCTCATTTAATAGAAGTCTAGAATAACTAGATGCAATTTTAGTATGAAACCTCCAAGATACTTGTAGCTTAAAGAGGACACTTTAAACACAACAGAACAAGTTTCTATAAAGTGGCATGTCAAACAGTGTGACTGTGTGGTAGTAATAATTTTGAGAAGAAGGAAGAATCTGTGAACTTCTTCACACCACTATTTGACAGTGTTCTCTCACGAGTTGTTCCGGTTGCTGCTGCCAGAAGCTCCATTCTGTCCCTTCTTCTTGCACAGCATTTCAATTCCACAGACATCCCTTCACCTCTCAAATCTTCTTCCATTTTCGTTCCTTTCAGGGACTGACTTAGCAAATCCTCTCTATTCACATCTACAAATCTACCCATCCTGCATCTGTGCGATTGATAATTTCTTTCCAACAGCTTAAAGGGAACAGAGTTCCCCCTACCGTCAAAAACCAACCTGTCCACAAATACGTCTTCCCTTTTACCATCTCAAGTATTTTTCTTATTTAGATTATCTCATTCACACTATAAGCTTCTCATTTCTGCAGTGCCTAGAAATATATTTTAACTCTTACATTTTCAGAAAAAAACCCAAATAATATGAAAACCCATCTGATCCCCACATTTCTGCATGACAACTACTCTACTTCGTTCATTGCCTTCAAATCTAAACTTCCCATAAGATAAACTTATATGTGCTATTTCCATTTCCTGTACCAGCCATGTGAATTGCAGTCTTTATGTATTCTTGTTGATATCTCAACCATTACATCTAGACTGTTCTCAAACCAACCAGTTACTTCTGTTTGTTTGTGTCTATTGACAAATTTAAATATTTCCGCAGCCCTTAACTGAGCTATCAACTCTCTCCTTAAATTACTCATCTTTTGCCTGGTTTGCTCCCATTCTCAAGGTTTTTCAGGCATACTCCAAACTTCTGTAGACTCCCAGTCTTTTACTCTCCACATGGTGATGTTTCTTAGGGCTCTATTCCAAGCCTTCCTTTCTCCTTTCCTTTTTTCTCTAAGGGATCTGAACTACTTTGGCAATTTTGAATGCCATATATATGCCAGTGTTTCCCAAATAGTGATTCTCATTTTAAGTTCCAAGGATATATACGTCTGTGTGTGTGTGTGTGTGTGTGTGTGTGTGTGTAGATATATAGCAGCTATCTAATTCACATATCTACTTATCAAAGGTATCTCAAGTTTCTTGAAAGCAAACTTTGTGGTAGCTCTGCTCTTAATTTCACTTTAACCATTTCAGTGTCATTAGCAGCCAATCAGTTCTTAATCTTTGCCAATAATTTAATCCAGTAAAAGATGACCTCCATAACTAGTCTCTATTGTCTCATTGTTTTTTTAATACATAATTAAAAAAACTCCACAATTAGCAATTTCAAACACATATGCTAACCAAATTATGAATTACTCATTTCCTTTGCTAGAGATTCTATTGTATTAGGGAAGAATTATGGCCATCTCTATTTAATTCATCTCTCCTTACTGTACCAAGTAGGGTAGTTGGGGTTTCTTTGAACCAATCCCTACTTTAATTTGATTGCATTAAAGAGAAATTTTTACCAAGAAATAAGATTTTTTTCAAAGGAGTTCACGAACTGCGTGGAAATCCACATTACCTTTTGCCTTCTGGCCAAATTTTACTTTTAAGACGCACTTACTCAAAAAGTTAGCTGTCTGATTTTGAAGTCCAGTTCTGCCTCTCCCTGGATTTGTTATCCTTGGTTAGTTACACGTGTTTTTATGCCCTAATTTTCTTGTCTGTAGAACAGAGACAACATCTCACAAGGAAATTACCTCAGAGTATTGCTATTAGGATTATTTACAGAAAACACTTGGAAAAATTCTTAGAGCATAGTGACCAACCAGTAAATGCTGTGTTAGTTGTCATCACTGTCATTACCAGTATCATCATCACCAGCAGCATCATTTCCATTTTTAATACTGGCATAATACATACTACTATTATTCTACTTAAATAATACAGATGTCTTATTTATCTTCATATCCCTATGTACTAGTTATCTATTGTTGCTGCAATAATTTACCAGAAACTTGGTGAATTAAAAAAGAAAATTCTTTTGTTACAGTTCTGTAGGTCAGAAGTCCAAAACAGGTCTCACTTGCCCAAAATCAAGCTGTGAGTGGGGCTTTTTTTTTTTCTGGAGACTCTATGGAATAATCTGTTTCTTTTTATTTTCCAGCTTCTGGAGGCTGCCCACATTCCTTGGCTGTGCCTCCCTACTTTCTGCCTTCAAATCCAAAAGTGTTGCATCTCTCTTTCCTTCTCTGCAGTCATTTCTGTCTTTCTGACTGCAGCCAGGAAAAGTTCTCTGGTTTTTAGTACTTATGTGAGTAGATTGGACCCACCTGGATAAGCCAGGACAGTCTTTTCATTTGAAGGTCCTTAATCTTTATCATGTATGCAAAGTCTCTTTCACTCTGGGGATTAGGTAGTTGATACCTTTGGAGAGCCATTATACTGACTGCAATACCTTGTTTTCTAACATACTCAATGACACATGAAGTGATGACAGGTGATAAAAATGCTAATAGAAATTCCCAGTCACCCCAGGCTTTTAGAATGCCCCAGTGCCAGGCCAGTTGCCACATACTCAGACTTTTGACACCACAGTAGCAGGCTGGTCACCACAACCCTGATCATCAGACCATAGAATAGAGCCTGAGTCTGTAGGAGTTACCTTAGAGCTTCAGTTCATAAGGGCTATCAGCCTGGTGGCTAGGTGTGCAGGTCCTGGTCTGAAGACTAGATTCACATGTGCTGCCCTAAAACCCTTTAAAGTCCCCAGGGTGGTCTTAAAACCTGGATATGTAGGAGCCTGCCCAGCACTCGGGACTACTGGTATAGTTCTGGACCCTGGGCTAGGACTGGACCTTCGGGCCACAGGTGTCATCCTGACACTGGGTAAGTTTAAAGCCTATATTCAAAGGATGCAGCTTTGAAGCTGAATCTGCAGCACCTGGTCTGATGATCAGGGTTGTGGTGACCAGCCTGCTACTGGGGTGTCAAAAGTCTGAGTATGTGGCAACTAGCCTGGCACTGGGGCATTCCCAAAGCCTGGAGTGACTGGGGATAGCTGAGTGCTACAGTTGGCCCAGAGCCTGGGTTCACTGAGGTTGGTCTGGTAGTGGGACAGTTTCAGAAACTGAGTCTGCTTGGCAAGTCTGGAAACCAAGGCTGTGCAATCCAGCCTGGCTCTGAAGAAAGCCTTGAGGCTTAGTCTGTGGGTACTGGATGGGAGTCTGGGGTTAAAGGTCCCTGCCTGGCTCTGCTGGATTCTCCTGGGATGAGCCTGGTGTTGGAGTTTGAAGGAAAGTTTAGTGCTCATTTCCCTATTCGTTCCCCAAGCAGATGATTCTCTCCATGATGTGCTTCCTGGGTTTGAGGAATGAATGATGCAAGTAATGTAAAACTGTTCTTCCTATCCTCGTTAATGTATCTTTTCCTCTTTCTGTGGTAGATCAAGTGTTGTAATTTCTTACCTAGTTTCCATAGCTCTTGTGAAGGTATTTGTGTATGTGTGTATAATTATTTAAATTGATGTTCCTACTGTGGGGGTGTGTGTAGGGGGGGTCAAGCAATGGAAATTCCTATTCCACGGTCTTACTGATAACCCAGTGTCACATAATTCTTTTCTACGTACATGAACATTCACTTGAGGGAAGGCAATTTAGTTCAAAAGACTATGCATTATTGATAATGTGTTAAAAAATAACTTTCAATATTAAATTGTCACCAATATGCATTAAAATTCAAAGAAGCTCACAAACTCTGAATTTAATTGCAAATTTAACCTCGCTGGCCAGTATTTTCTGATAGGAAGCCATCGGGAAGCCATTATGTTAAGGACTAGAAAACTCATGGCAGTTTGAAATGTTTTCATAGTATGAGGAGTACATTTTCTTCAGGGAATGAGGTTGGTTAGGATTGTGACACTGTTAGATTCTTTGGGGAATTATGTAAGTGTTATTTTCAGTTCATTAACACCTCTCCCTTATTTGCTGTTAGGGTTGCTTTAAGGTGATTGCTACTGAGAAAAGTGTTGATTAAATAAGAAAAATGTATCTATATTAATGAAGACAGGAAGAAACATAGAGATAGATTAATAAATAATTAAACTAAGTTATGTATGTATTAGTAGGGAAATTGTGCAAGGATGAGAATAAAATTTGATAAATTCTATAGCCCATAGCAAAGGTGATTGATAGGATTTTGCCAATTTTTCTACAGCCTTCTTAAACTTTCTAAGTATTCATATGAAAAATAAGCAGTTCCTAGACACTGTAGAGGTATCTCTTTCCATGTCTTAGCAGCATATTGCTCTTTGTGAACTCAGTCATTATTCTTTAATTTTATTGAAATTTAAATGTATCTGACATATTGAACCTAAGTTGACATTTTCTGCTTTTTCCAAAAAGAAATGTAAAAGTAATAGATGAATGCATTCTCACTGTAAAATATTCATATAATACATAATTATAGAGAATAAAGTTTAAAGTCTTTATGACACTAGTCTATCACATCTCTAACCTCCCCACAGACAGAAGCATGGCTAAAGTTTTGGAAGTCATACACACCCACTGCCCCCCACCACACACACACACACACGTATACACACGCGGACACACACACAGATTACCTAGATATTTAAGTTAAATATAGTATAGTTAAGCATACTTAAATATGATGTAATAATTATAATCAGCATGCATATTTTGATGCATAGACTTAATTATTCCTTGAAGATCAATTTCTACGAGTGGTATCCTGTTAAACATTTTTTTCAGCACTATGCATTTCTTGACCACGGCAGTATTCAATTTTCACAGTGAACACCATTCTGCCATAGTTCTTCAATAATTACTATTCTTTTTAAGTATAATACATTATTACTTTAATGTGAATTTTCCTTAATCCAAAAATTGCTAGATCTTTGTATTTGTATTAAAAATGAATATACCATACAAATTAATGTTATAATGACATATTTTCAATTAAAGGTGAAGCATTCACCAGTTATCTTTTCTTACTGTCTGCATTTATTTAAAAATTATTTATCAAATGAATGCTTATTATTTGCCAGACTGAGGATGAAAATGTAAACAAGATCATTAAAAAGTCCTGCTTTTTTATTTTTCTCTTTCAACTTTTATTTAAATTCAGGTGGTATGTGTGCGTGTCTGTTATCTAGATCTATTGTTAGATAGATATTGACGTTTGGGGAAGGTAAGCAGAGCGGGGCTTGGTTTCTACTTGGGTGGGAGATTGCTTGGGAAAGAGTCAATTAGAAAAAGAAGAATATGGCCGGGCGCAGTGGCTCACGCCTGTAATCCCAGCACTTTGGGAGGCCGAGGTGGGCGGATCACGAGGTCAGGAGATTGAGACCATCCTGGCTAACATGGTGAAACCCCGTCACTACTAAAAATGCAAAAAAATTAGCCCTGCGTGGTGGAGGGTGCCTGTAGTCCCAGCTACTCGGGAGGCTGAGGCAGAAGAACGTCATGAACCCAGGAGGCAGAGCTTGCAGTGAGCCGAGATCACGCCACTGCATTCCAGCCTGGGCAACAGAGCTGGACTCCGTCTCAAAAAACAAAAAAAGACAGATTTGAAGATGAATGAATAAATAACATACAGTATGTCATATGGTGATAAGAACTACAGAGAAAAATAAAACGGAGAAGGGAGACATCGAATCTAGGTAAGAAGAGGGTAGGCTGCAATTTTAAATATAGAATTAAGGAAAGGTCTACTTATATTTAAGCAAAAGCTTAAGAAATTACATAGATATCTCTCATAAACCTTTTTAGGCTGAGGACCCGAAGCAGGAATGTGACTGATATGTTAAAGATCATCAGGATTGCTGGTCTGACAGGAAGGAGTGAGCTGGGGAAGGAGCAGCAGGCAGTGAGATTAAATGGATAGCATGTGTAGAACCATGCACAACCTGTTAGACAATCACTAGAACCTTGATTTTAACTCCAAGTCATTTGAGAAGTCATTGGCTTCCAAGTCATATGAGAAGTCATTGGCTTCCAAGTCATATGAGAAGCCAATGACTTCTCATATGAGCCAATGACTTCTCATATGCTTCTCATATGAGAAGCATATGAAGGATATGAAGGAGGAGAGTGACAACATAAATCGCATGATTAAAAAAGTTCATACTGGCTTTGGTGTTGAAAACAGACCACAAGAGATTAAAGTAATAAGAACATCAGTGTATTGTATTTTTCTAAGTATGACATGATGGCAGTTATTCTTAAAGTGTTAGAAACAGTGAAAAATATTCAGATTCTAATTATATGGTGAAGGCAGAACTTCCAAAATTTATTGCTGCGTTAAAGCAGAATTTGAAAAAAAAAAAAAAAAGTGAAGACATTCAAGCTTGACTTCTGGGTATGTTGACTGAGGAAATGGAAAAATGTAATTGCCATTTGTTGAAGTGTGCGAGGGAGAAATTTTGCTAAGGAGGAAGGGTGAAGTTGGGGTTAGTCATCATTTTGGCTCTGAACATTTACTTTTGAGTTATTAATAGACACGGGAATGTTAAGAACGCTATAAAATATCTAAGTCATGAGATCAGAGAAGTGCTGCCTGGAGAGATACATTTGGGAAACAAATGGCATTTAAATCAATGAGACTGAATAAGTGAGGCTGAAGAAGAGTTCGTAGGGTTGAGTGCTAAAGACTTACAGTCTTTAGTGGTTGGGGAGCTCAATAGAAATCAGCAAGGAACACTGAGAAGGAGCCAACGAAGTAGAAAGAAACCTGGAATCGGCTTGAAGCCAGGCAACAAAAGCATCTCTAGGAGGACGGAGTGTCTTAAGTTAAGAAAATACATTTGAAATGTCAAGTAGGATAAGCACAGAGAATGAAAGACTGCCACTGGCAATTTTTTTTTTTTTTTTTGAGACGGAGTCTTGTGCTGTCGCCCAGGCTGGAGTGCAGTGGCACGATCTCGGCTGACTCCAAGTTCCGCCTCCCAGGTTCACACCATTCTCCTGCCTCAGCCTCCCGAGTAGCTGGGACTACAGGCGCCTGCCACCACGCCCGGCTAATTTTTTGTATTTTTAGTAGAAATGGGGTTTCACCATGTTAGCCAGGATGGTCTTGATCTCCTGACCTCGTGATCCGCCCGCCTCGGCCTCCCAAAGTGCTGGGATTCCAGGCGTGAGCCCCCGCGCCCGGCCTGCCACTGGCAATTTTTACAAGAACAGTTTATGTAGTTATGGATGTGAAATCCTAATTAAGATAGGAGACATAAAAGTGTGTTTCTATGTAGATAGAAATCATCTGCTAATGTGGAAAAATACAGTGCTCTGAAAGAGAAAGGAGAGAATTATAAAGTGATAACTTTGAGCAGGAAGAATGCAACCTAGTACTTTGCTACTCAAAGCAGGGTCCATGGACAGGGAGCTTCGGCACCGTCTAAGAATTTGGTAGAAATGCAGACTCTCAGCACCTCCCCATTATTGAGTCAAGATCTTTATTTATCAAGATCTTCATATGCACTTTATAGGCACATAGGGGTCTCAAATATATCACATACTACAAAATTGCATATTGGTGAATTATTTGATAGCATTTTACTTCTGACACTTAAATTATTCTAAAATCAGTCCATAAATCAATTTTGTTTAGAAAAGAAGAATGAGATGAAGAGTAATGTGAACTGTTATGAGTTTTCCTATGTTGTTTTGGCTCATAACAATAAAGCAAGTTGTTCTCTCTTCTTGGAGCATTCTTTTTTTCCACTGCCTTTATTCAGAGATGATGTCCCAGACACTCTTCCAACTTCTACACCAGATTTATTTCAGTAACCATAGCTTCGTTAGCATACGGCATGTCTCCTTAGTAGTACTAATCACAAGTCGGGGGCACTAAACAATTGTGAAGTACCCTGGGATCCCTTGTTACAGGAACCTTGACATCTCTTCAAAGTGACTGTAACCATCCTGTTAAGTACATTCGGAGAAAAAAAATCAAAACCATTTTCTTTGTTAAAAAATGTATATCAATGTGGGTTCGCTTACTAAACCACTTCCATATGTTCCAATGAAGAATATGAAAAACTATTAAAATATTGATCACTTTTGTGACCTCTTATTCTACCTTTAGTAATTTTCCTCTCTTTTGTAATTTGTCTCCAAATCTGATGATTTCTTACAGAGCATATTAAGGAATTTAAATAGTTAACATAGTAATCCTTTTGAATAGCAAACAATAAGTGCATGCATTTATTTCATTTTTTTCTCAGACTTTTAAAAAATATTTATAATTCAACAGCAAAACTAATGAAAATAATTAACAGCAAAAATTCAAAAAACTGAATTTTCTAATCCCATTTGAATATTTTTACAGTTAAAGGTTTACTAGCATAACTTGGTGACAAGAATATAATAATTTTTACAATTTTAAAACTTAATAACACATTGCTAGTAGAATGGCTAAAATAATAAAATGATATTACTAAATGATAATGAGGATGTAAAATAACTGAAACTTTCACATATTCCTGGTAGAAATGAAAATGATACAGTCAATTATATATTTGTTACTTACCACTCAACAATCCCAATCCAAGGTATTTATTCAAGAGAAATTACATATTGTCACAAAGGCCCCTACATAACCATTGATAAGAGCTTTATTCATAATCACCAAAAAGAGGATACAATCCAAATGTCCAGCGAATGGTGAATGGATAAACGTATCATGATACATTCACACAATATATAAAATAAAAGAATTGTTATATGCAACAATAGGCAGGTATCTCAAAAGCATAATGCTAAGTGAAAGAAGCCAGACAAAAAAAGAGTACAGCCTGAATGATTCTAGTATATAATAATGAGAAAAAGAAAAAATTAAAGGCACAAGAATCACATTGGTGGTTCCAGGAGCTAGGGGTGGAGGGTGGAGAAATATAAATATACCCTGCTTAACTGTACAGTTTGATTAATATATAAATATATATAAATTATATATAGTATATATGTATATATGTGTATATATATAAAACTACCAATATATATGTAGTTATATATACACACACAGACATATTGTAAATGATTCTGTTTCATAGAGTCCACTCTATGAAACAGAATCATTTACAATAAATTCCTATTACTATATCTGAATACCAATAGGAACTAAGGTACTAAAATTAAGTGATTCTACTGGAAATAATTTTAGCAAACATGAATAATTTGCAATTGTGTCTTCACCAATTCATTCAAGAGATGTTGTTTAAATATTATACTGTTTACAATAAAATGAATAAAAAGTATTTCTGCCCTCACAGTACTCACAGACTAGTGAAGAAGCCAATCATGGAAACAAATAACTGAAATACTAAATGATAGGTATAGCCTATGAATAGATCCCCAGAAGAGAAATGCCTGTTCATGCTGGAATGATGATAAAGGGAATTAGAGAGGATTGTCTCAGGAAGATAATTTCTGACTTATCTTTTAAATAATGTTTAAAATTAGAAAGTCCTCCCTAGAAAAAACATGGGCAAAATGAATACCACCTACTCCCTCTTTCTTTCTGTTTAATAATATGCTATTTTTGTTTAGGTGCCAATCTTTCCCAAATTTAGTCATGACAGGATAGTCTGCACTGCCCAACTTACACCTAAATATGGTAATTGCATCGTAAATAATCATATTACTCAATTCCAACCAATGATACATGAGAAAAAATGAGCAGGTGACTACCTAAAGAAAATTTACTGACTCCTAAAGGAAAATAACAGCAAAATAAGGTAATTTTATATATACACATAATTATATTTATATATAGTTACATATTTATATAATATATATCTTATAATTTAGTATATTATATATTTTATTTGATATAGCATATAGTATCATAATTATATACATAATATACTATATATAAATATATAATTTTATATGTATGTTACATTACTATATTTTGCTATGATTTTTCTCTTGGAGTCAGTGAATTTATATAAATATAAATATACAAATAAATATAGTCAGTGAATATAGATGTGTATATATATACACATATATGTGTGTGTGAATTTATAGATATATATGTATTGCTGTGTAGTGTTGTAAACCTTGAATAGCTACTAGGCTGGATATAAAACTGATACTTAATAAGGCAGAGATGAAAAAGGAAAAGTTTTTGGACATTCATGGCAAGTGCCTGGACATTGCTGTGCAGACTGAGTCAATCAAACCTGAAGTCTGCCTTATGTTTGGACTATTCATCTTTTCAATCCCCAAATTAGCTTTAATTCAGTAAATTCTGTAATAATTTCTGCCTAAATTATTCTTCAATAATTTCTCCCTAAATTATTCTTCGATAATTTCTGCCTAAAAGTCTGAATTGTATTTGCAAATCAATTTTTAAACTATTTCTAATCATATCTTTCTCACATGTTACAAAATCTTTTATAAAATAAGCATAAACATATGGATACATTTAAATATAAAAGTGAAATATTTCTGCAGGATTTTACATTAATAGTTTTGAACTAGGATATATCTTAC
Organism: Hylobates moloch; assembly: GCF_009828535.3. Classification (NCBI taxonomy): domain Eukaryota; kingdom Metazoa; phylum Chordata; class Mammalia; order Primates; family Hylobatidae; genus Hylobates; species Hylobates moloch. The sequence goes on from NW_026652306.1 coordinate 739,597, forward strand.
ACGTTTTAAGGAAAAATGTATTTTACCATTTTTCACGTATCGGTATTGGAGTACTTTCTTTGTATCTTCAATGGGCTGTGAAAATCCTAACAACTTGGGATGGCCACTTTACTGGTTAAGACACACTTCAGTGACCTGAAATCAATGCCCGTTTGTCACCACTTCTTATCATTTGATCTTCCTGCTTCCCATTGTCACATTGTTTGATTGTGTAGCTAAGCATCAAAGCACTCCTTATTCAGTATTCTTAGCTAGATATTACAGCCCTGACTTTTGTATTAGAAGAATCTTTAAAATCCAAGTCTACCAGTAGATTATGTAACATATCATACGGCTTGAAAATGTTTTCACTAATGCCTAGAAAACCATAACCATTTTTCTTTATGCAAAGATATGACCACAGTGTACATACAAGTCATGATGCATGTATATGAAATTTGAAGCATGTTTCATTACTTCACATTAATGTGAAAACTTAATTATGGAGGCGGACAGGTGAAAACATTAATATCCCTGTAAGGTGTACAATAGGCAACTACAAATATTTCAGTATCTGAGTGGACTCTGCAAAAACATTAAGTGTTTTTGAGAAAAGTGTTCTATGTTCCAACAAGTTTGGGAATATGCAGTGGGATATATAGAGGGCACATCTTGATCCCTCAGTTTCCTTTAAGGCCCGTTTCTCTTGCATCTGTGGCCAACCATATAAACATTGGGCCAACCACAGTACTGCTGGCATCAGTAATCATTTTATTGACAAGCACAACATCTAAGTGTGTCCAATTAGAGCTCTTCTCTGGGCACACATTCTGATTCACCAATCACAGAGAATGAAAACCTACATACATCAGTGGTCCTTTTGATACAGACTGAGAGATCCCCTCTGTAGAATGTAGCCAACAGACAGAAATAAACAGATAAAGAAATAAGAGAATGCTAGGTGTCAATGATGAAAAATTTATTCTTCCATCCAGACATCCCACAATTTCTCCTATGGGCACATTAATATACAATGAATGGCTTTATTAGAAAATGAAGAGTTTGTATTATTTACAATTTTAAAAAGCCCTGGGTATTTGAACTTACTCCTATACCACACGATTTCACAGCAACTTTTTAAGGTTAATTTCTATCAAGGATCTCCAAAAAGACTGGCCAAACTAATTTAACTATGAAATTTATTTTTCTTTTTCTGAGGTGATAAACACATGCTAGATTGTGCAGTCTCACAGCTCTGAAACTCAAGCCCTGCACTAAGGTAACTAAGCTAGTCAAGAAAGAAGGTTATTAGGCATGTGCTTGTAAAATTGTCATTTAGATCCATATTTTTTCTTAATCATATATATATATATATATATATTTGAGACAGAGTCTCACTCTGTTGCTAATAAGCCAGCTCAATTAAAACACACACATACACATAAGCACCAAAACCAAAAATCACTATCTAGGTTTCTGATTTCCTTGATGTAGCCCTGGCCAATTTTAAGCAGCCAATATTAGTGTCTGAATGATGCCCTGGGAAGAACTGCTAACCATTGATTCTGTTTGGCTGGTACAAATTGACACATCACTCTTTAAACTAACTTTGCATGGAAGGTTTGCTCAATGTAACATGACCCTATCCTACAGACTGAGTTCAATTCATCTGACAAAAGGCACCAGGGAAACACAATCTTCTATATCTGGCGGCTGGACACAGGAATGTTTCTAAAGTAAACTTAGACAGCATTCTAAATGGTAAGAAAGCCAAGGGCTTACGAAATTTGTAGGGACTGTTCATGTGTTTGTGGAAGTATCACTACAATATTTTATCAGAATCACACATTTTTACCAATTCATTAATTTTTCTAATTAAATTCCATTTCTAAAATCAAACTTTCTAATCAACAAACTTGTAATTTACTCCATAAAAATCTATTTTGAAATTTGATTAATTAAGAACATGTCTGGGGCTGCTCAGTGACAAATGTAGCTAAATTATGAAATGTGGACTTCTCTTTGGATAATAATTTTAAATAACAGTAACTGACAACTCCCTGAATATAGACAAAAACACACTAGCACATATATGACAATAATTGACATACTAAATAATAGTGACTGCCTCTAGATGTAAAATAAATTTGAATAGTCTAAGTCAATGACAATAATGATTGTTGTTTTGAATCATAATTTGTCCCAGTTGGAGCCAATGAGGAAATGTCTATCATAGGACAGCTGAAAAAATTATCCCTACTCATGGAAAAAAAAAAAAAAACATGGAAGACAGATATTCAATTTCCTGTTGTATGTTACACCTCTAACTGGATGTCAGGAATTGTAATAGCCAAATCGTGCCTATCATGGCAGCTAAATTAATAGGAAAATTCAATGTGCTGTGGACTGTACAGCAGAAATAGGAAAAGAAACTATGCATTTAATGATGTTATTAGCACAGAATTAGAAACACTAAGAACTTTCCTAATGTATGTTTTTATGTAAGGTAATACATTTACATAATTTTAAAATCATATTAATTTACTTGTCTGTAACCTGACTAGAAGACATTCTACCCTATATAAATGTGTGTCTGTATCTGAAGAGCCTAATTGATTAGCATGTTTTCTCAGGCATCAACAGAGAATCACCCATTATTTAGAAGATTCTAAATAATTCTCATTGCAGAATGAGTAGATATAAGAAATATAATAATCTGTATTGTTTGCTTAAGAATTCTTTTGATGATATATGATTATATATCAAAGTTTAAAATAACATATATCTATAAACATATATACATAAAAATAAGATTAAGACTAAGAAAGAAAAAAAAAAGAAAAAAATATATTTGGGAAACCCAAACCATACTTTTGGCATATTTCTTACACTGTGGCTAGAATAATTGGTATTTTTCACCATATTTAAAAATTATTATATACTCAAGACAAATATTTATTAGCTGCCGGGATGTGGTATTTATGATAGTTTTGGTTTGAAAAGCAATCCTGGGGGAATATGTTATTACATTTTTTAATTAAACTGGAGCAAAAATGTTTATAGTTATTCAATTTTATTAATTTTATTTTTAAAAATAAAACATAAATAGTACGTTCCTATTACAGTTGAATCCTGGAGATGCTGGAAAGAACTAAATCACAAACTTTAAAAATCATGATCTTTTTATTTTTTTCACAATGTCAAACATATTTTTGAAACTTTTTTTTGTGTAAGTTCATTTTGGTATGTTTTGGCAAAGTTCTTCCTTGTGATAAACAATGGCAAATAGTACTGTTAAAACTTATGAGATTAGAGCAAAACATGGTTAGCAAAAATAAATGAGGAAAATAATATTACCAATAGAGATCTGCAATAATCTCTGAGAATATGAAGCTTATCCAAATTTTGTACCCAAAAAAGAGATACATATATTTCAAATAGATAAGAAGTGATGGTGTGGCTGCCACAACAAGAATAAAGAGTCATGTAAGCTATGAACATTCCTGGTTCTGGGTCTTTCCACACCCTAACCCCGTACCCGCCAACAAACAAACCAAAAATCCACACTGAAAGAAGAGTACAAAGAAACATCAAAGAGAACAGAATTTCTTCCAGTTCCCTGTGGTACTTACTCTCTCACCATGACCTCCAACAATTTCCTCCCTGTGTGTCCATATACACATTTCTTACAGCAACAGGTGGACGTTATTTCATCTGCTCTTGAATCTGTGCAGGCCTTATGATTGGCCTTGATAATGAAATGTGTCACAGTATGGGACTTTCCATTCTAGCCTTAAAAGGACTGCCAGTTTTCACTTCATGCCTCTTAGAACTCAGTCATCACTCTGGGAGAAGCTCAAACCACATATAGAGGCCAAGCAGTTAAGGACAGAGGTGTTTCATTTGACAGCCCCAGTTGAGACTCCGTCTAACTGTCTGCACCAACAACCAGCTGTGTGAATGAGCCATTATGGACATTCCAGCCAAGTCACTTAGTTTACTGCAGCACACAGAACCCTTACAGAATCATGAAAAATAATAAAATTGCTACTCTTTAATCCACTAAACTCTGTGTTTGTAAAATATATACAGCCATAGTTAACTGAGAAAATCTTCCAGACCCACCTCCTATAAGAATTCATGAGTTTCAACTTTGAGAATCATCAGTCTTAAAATTTGAACTGGACTTCTTTTGTATTCCTACAATCTAACTGAAGACATTTATGTAGTTAAATAAAAGAAATAGGATGATATTTAAAAGACACTGAGCAGAGGACTTGGCAAACTGCGATACATGACAATGATATTTCTCTCATTATCTTTGTAGTGTATGGAAACATTACAAATAATGGACTTTCCATTATTTGGTAGTGTTTTTTGTAAATACGGGATGCTTTACGCATATATTAAATTTGTATCTTGTAGAGAATGCAGATGTTGAGAACAGAAAATATGAAGGAATTTTTGAAAAACAATAAATGCTATAAGATTAAATAAAATTAAAATTGGTTTACAAAGAGAAAAAGCCACAGATGTACTTAATAAGCTCCAAGGGACCCAGATTTTGAAGGGCACTGTAAACTCAACTAATAAGTTTAGTTATTTTTATACAGGTATTAGCCATTTTAGTGTTTCAAGTAAGGAGTTGTCATATTTAAGCCTGAGGGGAAATAATATTTTGTAAGAGTAATGGTATTAAAGTGAAATATAGCCCTTCCACTTATGTTCATAAGAAAGTATCAGGGTTTGAAATTACTTTTCTGACACAAATGCCTGGAAAAATTGATAAAGTATGTGACTATGTATATATATATACATATATATATATAGAGAGAGAAAGAGTAAATATTGTTTTCTTACACAAAAAAATTATAAGTATTTTAGTTAATACATATGCTATTTGTTTGATTGAACCATTTCACAATATATACTAAATCTTCATGTTGTATACCTTAAATGTGTAAAATTTTGTCTGTCAATTTTTAAAAAATGTAAAAAAAAACAACTCAGCAATTTGCAGATATCAGGTAACAAGCAGCACTAGAATAGTATTTTCTAAAATAAGGAGCATACTGAATTGAGCTCTACCATTGCAAAGACTTTCTGCCTGGAGCCAATTTTCAGTATATGATATAGGGAAATAGAACCTGGAATGCTCATTGAATGAAAGAGACAGAAATTTGAGTTCAGGGAAGCTGAACTGACTAGAATTTACAGGGTACAGTTCCAGAGAGGAGAGAGCCAGGGGGAGAAGGAATTTCATAATTTGCATAGGGTTCTCTGTGAGTCTTTGGCTATACGCCAACCTGCACATGCATAGGCCAGAAATCCATGAGACTGGGCAAAAAAATGCAAGAAAAAAAGAAAAGAAAAAAGAAAGGAGAGAGGGAAGGAAGGGGGGAGGGAGGGAGGAAAGAAGGAATGAAGGAAGGAAGGAGAAGGAGGAGGAGGAGAAAGAAAGAGAGAAAAAGAAAGAAAAGAAAGAAAGAAAGAGAGAAAAAGAAAGAAAGAAAGAAAGAAAGAAAGAAAGAAAGAAAGAAAGAAAGAAAAAGAAAGAAAGAAAGAAAGAAAGAAAGAAAGAGAAAGAAAGAGAAAGAAAGGAAGGAGCGAGAGAGAGAGAGGGAGGGAGGGAGGAAGGAAGACAGGAAGGGAAGGTGGAAAAAAAGAAGGAAGAAAGAAAGGAAAGGAAGGACAAAAGTAAGGGAAAGGGAAAGGAAAAAGTAAAGGCAAACGAGGAAACCATAAGACAATTCCCAGAGCATTGGATTGGCATAAAAACAGACACACAGACCAATGGAACAGAACAGAGAACACAGAAACAAATCCACACACCTACAGTGAACTCATTTTTATATAAAAGTGCCAAGAATATACACTAGGGAAAAGACAGTCTCTTCAATAAATGGTGCTGGGAAAACTGTATCTCCATATGAAGAAGAATGAAAGTAGACCCCTATCTCTGGCCATATACAAAAATCAAATCAAAATGGATTAAATATTTAAATTTAAGACCCCAAACCATGAAACTCCTACGAGAAAATATTGAAGAACATTTCCAGGACATCGGTCTGGGCAAAAATTTCTTGAGTAATACCCCACAAGCACAAGCAATCAAAGCAAAAATAGACAACTGGGATCACATCAAGTTAAAAATCTTCCATACAGCAAAGAAAGCAATCGACAAATTGAAGGTACAACCCACAGAATGGGAGAAAACATCTGCGAAATACCCATCTGACAAAGGATTAATAACCAGAATATATAAGGAACTCAAACAACTCTATAGGAAAAAAATCTACTAATTCAATCAAAAGATGGGCAAAAGATTTGAATAGACATTTCTCAAAAGAAGACATTCAAATGGCAAACAGGCATATTAAAGGTGCTTGCGGGGCACGATGGCTCATGCCTGTAATCCCAAAAATTTGGGAGGCTGAGGCGGGCGGATCACCTGAGGTCGGGAGTTCCAGACCAGCCTGACCAACATGGAGAAATCATGTCTCTATTAAAAATACAAAATTACCCGGGTGTGGTGGCACATGTCTATAATGTCAGCTACTCGGGAGGCTGAGGCAGGAGAATTGCTTGAACTCGGGAGGCAGAGGTTGCCGTGAGCTGAGATCACGCCATTGCACTCCAGCCTGGGCAACAAGAGCAAAACTCCATCTAAAAAAAAAAAAATAGTTGGGCGTGGTGGTGTGAACCTGTAATCCCAGTTACTCGGGGGCTGAGGCAGGAGAATCGCTTGAACCCAGGAGCCGAGACTGGGCCACTGCACTCCAGCCTGGTGCTCTGCCTCAAAAGAAAAAAAAAAAAAAATGAAAAGAAAAGTAAAGAAAACGTGCTCGACATCATTGATCGTCAGATAAATGCCAGTCAAAAGTACAATGAGATATTATCTTCCCCTGTTAAAATGGCTTATATCAAAAGACAAGCGATAACAAATGCTCTCAAGGATGTGGAGTTAAGGGAGTCCTTGTTCACTATTGCTGAGAATGTAAATTAGTACAACCACTACGGAGAACAGTTTGAAGGTTCCTCAAAAAATCTAAAAACAAAGTTACCACGTTATGCAGCAATCCTAGTGTTGCCGATATACTCAAAAGAAGGAAATCAGTATATTGAAGAGATATCTTCACTCCTATGTTTGTTGCAGCACTGTTTACCATAGCTAAGATTTAGAAGCAACCTAAGTTTCCATCGACAGATGAATCGATTTTTAAAAACATGCTGCATGTTCACAATGGAGTACTAGTGAACCATAAAAAAGAATGAGATCCAATCAATTACAACAACATAACAAAGTGAATGGAACTGGAGATCATTATGTTAAGTGAAATAAGCCAGGCACAGAAAGACAAATATATGTTCTCACTTATTTATGGAATCTAAAAATTAAAACAAACTGACGGACATAGAGAGTAGAAGGATGGTTACCAGGGACTGGGAAGACTAGTGGGGCACTGTGGGAGAGGTGGGGATGGTTAATGGGTATAGAAAAAATAGAAAGAATGAATAAGACCCACTATTTGATAGCACAACAGGGTGACCATAGTCAATAATTACTTAACAATACTTTTTTTAATAACTTAAGAGTGTAATTGTATTGTTTGCAACTCAATGGATAAATGCTTAAGGGAATGGATACCTCGTTGTTTATGATGCACTTATTTCACATTGCATGCCTGTATCATATACTCCACAAATATATACATTTATATATATCCACAGAAAATAAAAATTAAAAAATTAAAATTAACTGAAAATAAAACACAAAACATAAATTTCAAACAAAACAAAGCAAAAACCTAGTAAAAAAAACCGTTTTGCTATGAACTATTAACTAGAAAGAGAATAGGTCCAGCTTGTACAAGTTTTTGAGTTCCCTGGGTCACACTGGAAGAAGAATTGACTTGGGCCACACATAAAATGCACTAACACTAACAATAGCTGATGAGCTAAAAATAAAATAAAAATCTACGCATAATTTTCCTGATATCCACCACCACAGATAAGCAAATATGTCCTTGCATTCAAAGGGTTGGACAAGGTAAGCTATCATAAGTGTAAAAGCCTGAGTTGCAAAGCATATATGCCAAAAAGAAAAAAAAAAAGAAGAAAAGAAAAGGCAACAGGTTTCTGTGCTGGTTAATTTCACAACTCTACCTGACTCAGTGAAGGATTACCAAGATAGCTGATAAGACATTATTTCTGGGTGTGTCTGTGAGGATATTTCCGGAAGATAATAGCATTTGAATCAGTAGCCACAGTAAAGAAGATTCATCCTCACCAATGTGGTTGCTTATCATCCAATCCATTGAAATTCTACCCAAATAGAACAAGCAGGAAGAAAAAGAGAGAATTCTATCTATTTTCTTAAGCTGGGTTATCCATCTTCTCCTGTCCTTGGACATTGAATCTCATGTTTAACTTCAGACTAGGAGCCTTCACTAACTGGCTTTCAGTCTGAAGTTAACCATGCAGATTGTAATTCCTAGAGTCTGAATGGCCGAGAACCATATATATTGATTATTTTTCTCTGGGGAACCTAAACTAACACAGATTTTTATGTTCTTGAGAGCTGGAGAACTCAGAAATAGCCAACAGATATTCACCTTTAAATGGAGGGGTCCCCAGTATATGTATAAAGTTTAATGGCATGCTTTGAGAATAGCAAACAAAACTGGGAACAACCTTTATAGTCTCCAATTTACTGACAAATAAAGAGACCACTGGAAATTCAGTGAGTTTTAGGAAGCTTTTATTTCATAAACTCTGGCAATTTACTACTGAAATTTCCTTCTATTTTAATATACAACTTGACATTTCATCAGTATAAAATTTGAGAAAGTCAAATCCAAATTGAATAGAACAGGAAATTTGGGAACAACAACAACAAAAGATCTGGATAAAAGTTGAAGGAGGCCAGGTGCGGTGGCTCATGCCTGTAATCTCAGCACTTTAGGAGGCCAAGACAGGTGGATCACTTGAGGTCAGGAGTTCAAGACCAGCCTGGCCAACATGGTGAAACCCTATCTCTACTGAAAAATACAAAAAAAAAAATTAGCTGGGCATGGTGGTGTGCTCCTGTACTTCCAGCTACTATGGTGGCGGAGGCAAGAGAATTGCTTGAACCCAGGAGGCAGAGGTTGCAGTGAGCTGAAATCATGCCACTGCATTCCAGCATGGGTGACAAAGCGAGACTGTCTCAAAAAAAAAAAAAAAAAAAACAGTTGAAGGAGAACACAGGATTGGCATGTTTTATAAAATTAAGTAAGTTCAAATGTTATAACACTTGTAACAAGAAAAAAAGAAGCCCTAGAGATTCAGTCTCAAAACCTCTTATTCCTACACAGCAACTACCTCCTATAGAAATACATACCTCACCTAAATATGAGACAGAGAAAATGATTAAAATCAAACTTTATATAAATACAAAAGGAAATATAAAACAGAATAATTGCTTTACAAACAAGAAATCACAAGGAAAATATGTACTCACAAAACAAAACTGTAAACTAACATTTTGAAAATATTTAAATTTTTAAAAATAAAACTTAAATCTGTATGTATTAGAATTTTTAAAACTCATAAATGAGATGATTTGACAAAGAAAGACATGAGAACAGAGCATACAGAGACCAACAAAAAAATGGAAGTGAAAGAGAAAAATCAGTTTAGAAATACAGTTTGAAATATGAGGAAAACAAGAGTAACTAACATAACATAAAATAGCATATCAAAAATGTAGGATAAAAATGTAGAAAAAACCCACATTTAAAATGAGATTAAAATAATTGTGAGAAAGTAGTAAATATAGAGGATTTAAAAAGAGGAACCAACATATGTATAATAAAAAACTGTAAACAGGAAAACCAAAGCTAGAGAACAATGTGAAAGGAAAATCTTGGGACCCTAAAATCACTAATTCAAAGGGAGAAGTCAAGTTGGGAACTGTGTCAAGCAAACCTGCCTCCCATTCTATTTTTAAATAAGACAGCTACAGAGATTTTTAAAAACAATAATAAAACTACAAAACCTCCCTCACAACTTGCCCACAAAGAAATTCCTTGTGGACAAAGGACAGGCAGAATTCAAAGTAATACCTCTGCTCATGTGAGATAAATACATATCAAATTATTTCTTTTGCCCTATTGTTTCACTAAGCCAGACTAAGGCATAAGTGACTATTTTTGTAGATTGTGCATTCAGCGAAAGGCTAATCAGAAACTCAAAAGAATATGTTTGTCTCTTATCTTCCTATGACCTGGAAGCCCCCTCCCTGCTTCAAGTTGTCCCACCTTCCTGGACCGAACCAATGTAAATCTTTTATATATATTGATTGATGTATCATGTCACCCTAAAATGTATAAAACCAGTATACCCCAGTTGGGTACATGTCTTCAGGACTTCCTGAAGCTGTGTCACAAGTATGTTCCTAACCTTAGCAAAATAAACTTTCTAAATTGATTGAGACTTGTCTCAGATACTTTTTGGCTTACAATAAGTATGCAATCATATACTGTTGTATGTTTAAGAGAACTTGGTCCTTTGGAATAACTGCTTTGTAACCTAAATTTACGATATATAAGGGAGTAACTGATTTAACATTGTAATTTGTCTTAAAGTCTTTCAAAATATATTCATGGTTCTGCAACACTTAAGAGAATTTTAGGTTCACTGTAGTTGTAAATTATATGTATTTATATTTATAAAAGTTATTTAAGTACTCAGAAAATTATTTTATCTGAAAATTAAATTCTGAAGAATAATTCAAATAAATATGCAGATTCTCTCTACATATTTAAAAAGAAGTTTTGAATTTAATTTATAGGTGAGAATAGAATTATTCAAAGTTTATTAAAATATGCCTGACTCATGCGTACTCTGCTAAGATTTGCAAGCTGAATGTAAAAACCTACAAAAGAAGGCAAGTTTTGAAATGGAAACTTTTAAATTCCTGAATAGACTCTCTACATTCAAAAACCACCCTTATGACAACAAAAACTTGTATCACAATTAGCTTAGGAGGCTTTAGTTCTTGAGACATAATTTCACCCAAGAACTTATAGATGTGACTTGTCCAGGAGGCTTTCTAGGAGGGCGGTCACTTATCTTCGTAATTAAAATAAGAAAAAGGGTACTTGTGCATTATAGAAGGTTTCTCCTGCTGCCTTTGCTATAATTTCCTATAGTAAGTTGTTGTGCGAAAAATACATACCGCTTAGAAGAAGGACCTCAGCCAACTTTCATTTTACACTGTACAGGTAGTACAGTACTAAAAGGGAAAGCAAAGTTCAGAACATTTAGGCCAGAGGCTCTGAGCCTGCCTCATTAGCACTTCAACTGATCACTCTAGAGGAATTAGCATCAATTTGAATGATGTGTGCAGTGCCCTCTTCTCTGGGAGCAGCTGTTCCACTTTCCCTTTTTATGAACTACTTACAAGAAAGAGACAACTACTTCTTCAAGAGATGCCCTGATTGGAGGAACAAGAGTATAATCCCACAGCACCAAACCTGTGAGTGAGGAGTGATCATTTACTTTTTAAAAAGTGGGCTATATGCTCACAAACACACACATCGCCACATAGACACTAGTATTTCAATATACAAACCTGCATGTTTTCCTTAATCCAGGAAGTATAATGTTGATTCACAAAATAAGGGACGTTACATTTAAAGAAAAAACAAAAACAAAGGGAAACAATTTAGAATGTTAAACCTGTGGAAAATTCCAGAGGTTATGATCTGTGCTCTCTCATTTCAGTGTCTGTAACACAAAATACATTAAATAAAGTTCCCAATTTTACAACTAACACCTTATGAGGCTAAGAAAGACATGTTTGGCTTCCAGTTCAGTGTTTATTTTACTTAATAATTATAGAACCAAAATTAGATTTATCTGTGAATACACACAAATTAGATGACACATAATATTTGCTATTCTACTGGCTTTACTCAGGAATCCTCTTTGGAGCATGTTTGTAGAAACTATATACCGTAACTGTCAATTTCTTCCTCTTATTTAAGGAGATGCATGTTTCCATTAAATTTACGAATAACTTACGAGATACTCTGGCTTACTTTCCTATTTTATATATCCTTGCCCTCATTAAATGTATCCTAACATAAGTAATTTAAAGTTGGGAGCCCACTGATAAGTGTCCATGAGAGATGGAAATATTGAACTTAACGTAAAAAACTTAGAGCTTATCCAAAGCAAGAAGCATGATTCCTGTGCTGTCTTCTGTACCTCTAGGGGAAAATCCCACTCTTGTTTCCAAATCTCTTCCTCCCAACAGAAAGAACTGGATAATAATCCAACTTGAGCCACGTTTTCCATCATTCAGTTGATTTCCCCTTCTGAAAGGATTCATCAATAATGAAAATAATCTATGCTTGCACTTTTCTTTGTGGAAAAATGTTTAATTCCAGAGTTTAAATTAAATAGATATAAAACAAATCCAAAGTAATATATATTTCCCTTCTGTTAGCTTTAGTAAATTTGGTGATTTGTTTGATTTATCCAAATTTATCTAAACTTTAAATGTTGTCCTTAGTATCCTCCTGCTATCTTTTAAAATTACTAGTGTCTGTAAGTTATTTTCAATTAGTGTCGAATGTTGGTTTTTTGCATGATCTTTTTTCTTATTTAGTCTTGTCATGTATTTATTTATTATACTGACCTTTTTCCAAAAACATCTTTTGTCTTTGTTGACATCTTCTATTAAATGGTAGTTTTATATTTTATTCATTTCGTATCATATTTATTTTTTTCATTATTTTAATCTCATAAAAGTTTGACCTACTGTGTCAAGAGCACAATGGGATTTCAAAGCAGGTTGGCCATAGGCTTCTCAAAATAACAGACAAGGGCAAAGAGCTTTGTTCTTTTCACAAAAGAACCACTGTCCTCACTCTCCATCCTACAAAGCAGCTCCTGCAGGAGCTTGTTACAAGTGATTTTTCTTGAATTTGTGACCTTTAAATTTATGTGTGGCTGTGCACCAAGAAAGGCTGTTCTCATAAGATACAGTGAGTGAAATATTTAAGGCCCTTGGTTGTCTGAGAAGACTGCATATGGAAGGTCATGAATTACTTGGATTTTTTTGGCAGTGCTGTTTTAATCAAGTGTAGTTCTTTATTCAATTTGCAAGCAAACACTCATAGAGGAGATATATAATCTTCCATTTAAACAGGCTGGAGATTCAAAAGAGTTGGAGCATGAAACCCATTTTAGGACTCCAGAGCCTTTTCCATAAGAAAGAAACTGTTACAGGAATCCCAGTGAGGCTCCTTAGTACATCAATTTCATATTTTGGAATGCAAAAATACAAGTAGAAAAATTAAAATTCAAAGTAAAATTAAACAAAGGCAAAAATGGTACTCTTAGGAGACCAGAAGAGTCAGTAAGGAGTTTATTTCAGATGTTTTGCATTTTCTCAGAGTAGAATTGCTCATCTTAAGCCATATAAATTGGACTTTTAATGTTTGAACTTTATGTTACCCAACTGCTTTCCAGAAATATCTGTTTTGTTTTTGAAGATCAGTAGACTCTTTTCCTCCCACTATATTTTCTCCAGTCCCTTCTCACTCTCTTCATTACAGCATCAAAAACAAGATTTTTGAAAGTTGATTTTCTAAGTACTTCTCTGTCTTAGTTTGCTAAGACTGCCATAACAAAATACCAAAGACTGGAGGCTAGAAGTACAAGATCAAGGTGTCAGCAGATCTGGTTTCTTCTGAGACCTTTCTCCTTGACTTGCAGATCATTGCCTTATAGCTGTGTACCCAGATGATTTTTTTCTCTGTGTGTATACAATCTGGTGTCTTCTGTGTGTGCAATCTTCTTCTTTTTTAGAAGGACACTAGTCACGTAAAATTAGGGCCCATCTGAATGGCCTAATTTTAACTTACTTTAAATATTGTTGGGTACTGGGATCAACACATTTTTTTATCACATTTTTTATCACATTTTTTTGACACAAATTTTGAGGGATGTACAATTTAGCCCACAGCATGCTCCATCAATACATTCTAGGATACTTAAATGAATAAAAGACAGTTATTTCCTTTTATTATTCCTACTAGTTCACAGAGATACAATTAACATTTGCAATAATTACTTCAGTTTACAAATCTAACTGTAGTAAATATTACATTCCCTAACCCCACTTTTAATATAGTGTTGAATTTTCATCTTATTTTTATACAAATATCAAGACATTTATATATACATGCACACACATATATATGCACACATCTACATATATATTTACATGCATTATATTTTATTTTACAAAATTCCAATTGTACCTCTCTTTTAAAATTTGTTATGTGCTTATTTTTTTCCATAGTGCACATGACAAATCTTGTGTGAGAAAGTTGAATAAAAGCCATGATAATAAATATCTTGACCTCATTCCTATCTCAGGGAGAAAGCCATATTTCATCATTAAGTGTGACGTTTTTTATAGTATTTTTAAATTACTTTTATCAGACTAAGAGAGCTTTTTATTTTTAGTTTAATACTAGAATTTGTTATAAATGATTATTGAAATTATATTTAGTGCTTTTGTTCTATCAATTGAGATGATGATATAAATGATCTTTTCTCTTCTATTAATATAGGATTTGAACTGATATTTGGATGTTAAACATATTTTACATTTTGGAATTAGCACCATTTCTTGTAATGTATTATCCTTGCCAGATCATATGATTATTTACAATACCTATGTTTGCTTAGGAAATTTGCTATCATTGTAAGTATGATTATAATATTGTGGTCATATTTTGGTATCAAAGTTATGCTACTCTCATAAATTTTTTGGACTATGCTCTCTTCTTAGTTATTTTCTATAAGAAAGTTATTTATCCATTACTTAAATGTTGGAAAGAATTCATTAATAATGAAAATAATCTATGCTTGCACTTTTCTTTGTGGAAAAATGTTTAATTCCAGAGTTTAAAATAAATAGATATAAAACAAATCCAAAGTAATATATATTTCTCTTTTGTTAGCTTTAGTAAATTTGATGATTTGTTTGATTTATCCAAATTTATCTAAACTTTAAATGTTGTCCTTAGTACCCTCCTACTATCTTTTAAAATTACTAGTGTCTGTAAGTTATTTTCAATTAGTGTCTAATGTTGGTTTTTTGCATGATCTTTTTTCTTATTTAGTCTTGTCATGTATTTATTTATTATACTGATCTTTTTCCAAAAACATCTTTTGTCTTTGTTGACATCTTCTATTAAATGGTAGTTTTATATTTTATTCATTTCTTATCATATTTATTTTTTTTCATTATTTTAATCTCACATTATCTTATTTCACTGATCCTTTAGTAATTTCTTGAGATAGACCAGGATTGGCAAACTTTTTCTATAAGGACAACATAGTAAATATTTTAGTCTCTGTGGGCCATACAGTCTCCGTCTCAACTTTTAAACTCTGCAATTGTAGTGTGAAGATAGCCATAGACTGATGAATGAGTGGTTGTGTTTCCATAAAACTGTATTTCTATAAAGAGCAGTGAACGATATTTTCTTGTAGGCCTTGATTTCCCAACTCTGTAGTAGATCATTCCTATTTAGACTTTCTTATTTTAAAATATAATTTCCCGTTATTTCTTGCTTAACAGCGTCTGATAAACTTGGTTTATAGTGTTTTTAAAATCATTTAGCATACAACGTATTTTAAATTCTTTTATTTATTCTTTGTCCCATTGGCTACTTATAAATTTATTTCCTAATTTTCAATCATCTAGAGATTTTCAAGTGTTTTATTCTTTTTTAAAAAAAACTAGTTAAATTTTATCATACTGTGATACCATATTCAACATAATTTCAGTTATTTGAAATGATATAGCATATCAATATGAATTTGTGGAATTTTTGTATACCTTAATCAGATTTACATTCTGAAGTGATTATGTGCTGCATTTTGTATGTGTCTACAAAGTCTGTTTTATAATTATGTTGTTCAATTTTCTATATCATTACTTTTTTTTGTCTATCACTTACTAAAAGTATTGTAATAAAATATCCCATTGTGAGTAAAGATTTGTCTATTCTTATATATGTTCAGTCAATTTTATATTTACATATTTTAGGGTCATTATATCAGTTTTCCCAAATTTGGAATAATTACATCTTCCTGGCAGATTTATTCTTTTATCTTTATGAAATGTCCCTTTTTCTGGATTAATAATTCTTGTCTTAAAAATTAATCTTGCCTAATATTTACATAGCTATACTTATTTTGAATAATATTTGCAGGGTATAACTTTTCCATCTTTTGTTTTTAATATTTCTGTTTTACTATATTTAAGATATCATGTATTAAGCAGTGTATTTTTTTATTATCTTTTATCAAAGGTTTTCAATTTTTATCCTTTAATAGAATGTTTATTCCATTGATGTTTAATTATAAAACTGACAAATTGAGGTCCTAACTTGCCAATTCAGTATCTGCTTTCCATTTTTATTATTTTATTCCATTTTATTTCAGTTTTCTTCTCTAGTAGTTTATAAATTGAATATTGTAAGACTTTTAGTAGTTTTCATACAGATCATACCACGAGTCACTGACAGTCTAATGTTAAGTGCTTTTACATCTCAGAGAGTGCAAAGATCTTACAATGCTTTAATTCCATTTATTTCTCATAATATTATAAACTTTGTCTTTTGTCTATTTAAATTTGGGCATGTTTGGGACATTACATGATCTATTATTGCAATTTTTAAATAATCAACAGTAATGGAGATTTGCTAATATATTTCATTTTCATTTGTTCTTTGTTCCTTCCTGAATCTCGAGACTGCCATCTGGCACCATTTTTCTTTTTTCTGCCGGAAAACCATTAGTATTTCATTTAGTGTGTGAGTACTATTGCCAGTTTTTGACAGGTTATTTTCTTGGTAATAGAATTATTAATTTTCAGTTTTCTTTTGTCATAGTATAGTTATTCCATATTCTTCTTGATTCCATTATATCTATGAGACACCTGTTGTCTATAGTATTTTTATTGTCTTTGTTCTATGGCAGCCTTTAAAATTTCCTCTTTGTTGTCTATGGTTTTCAGCAGTTTTAGTATGCTATGTGTGGTTTTCTTTTGCTCATAAGACATTTGAGTAATTGATATTCTTGGAACAGTGTCTTCAATTTTTGCCAGCTTTGGAAACTCTAAGATTGTCTTTTCAAAAATTGTTTCCACTCTATTTTTTCTCTCTTTTATCTAATATTTTAATTATGCATGTTTGACTTATTAATCTATGTTTCAAAAAATTTCTTTGTCTTTTTATGTTTGAGTTTCTGTTGAAATATTTTCTTCTTACTATTTCAGAATTTTTCTCATGTGTTTCTAATCTATAGGTAAATCTATCTATTGCCTTTTTAACACGCTGAAATAGCATACCTCCTATTTTTCAGTCAAGTCTTATATGTCTTGTGTGTTTTTGTTTGTTAGTTTCCATAGTATGTTGGGAATTATGTGTAAGTCTGTCTATAAAGATCACTCTAAGTCAATCCATTATTTAATGATTCAAACATGGGTTTCTTTGCCTATGAAGGTGGTCTTTTCCTCGTTGCTGTTACTCCAACATTTGATTTTAAGGGTCCAAAATGAAAGCATTGCGACATTTACTACAGTCTCCATTTTTTGAGAGGTCCTGAATTTCCATTTTACTTTCATTCCTAATGAGTTTGATAAATGCCCAGCTTGTTACCTGAGCTCATAAACCTCAGCTTCTAAAATGAAAATACCTCAAAGAAAAGGTAATGCCTAGTTCTGGGCTTGCATCTCAGAGCTTTATTTATTTCCTGGGTTTTTGGACCATCAAGAATTTGCTGCATATGCTATCCCTGATACCCATAGACAGACACATTAATTTATTTAAAATTTAGTTTTCCAGATTTTCTAGTTGTTTTAAGTAAAAGAGTTGGTCTAAAAATGCTACTCATCAGCCAGTTGCAGTGGCTCAGGCTTGCAATTCCAGCACTTTGGGAGGCCGAGGCAGGAGGATCGTTTGAGGTCAGGAGTTTGAGACCAGCATGGTCAACATGACGAAACCTCATCTCCACTTAAAAAATTCAAAAATTAGCCAGGCGTGGTGGCATGCGCCTGTAATCCCAGCTACTCAGGATGCTGAGGCAGGAGAATCGCTTGAACCTGGGAAGCGGAGGTTGCAGTGAGCCAAGATGGTGCCACTGCACTTTAGCCTGGGTGACAGAGGGAGGCTCCATCTCAATTAAAAACCAAAAAATGTCACTCATCTATTGATGGAAGTAAACATTTGGCTTCCAATTTTCTACAAAATTAATTACAGAAAGACCCAAAAGCACTTGATTACTCAATGATGTGAACAAAATATTGGTCCTCATGTTTAAACAAGAGTATACATCACATGCTTGTAACAACAAAAGCAGCTAAAGCCTTCTACAACTTTTTCAGGTCAATGAATTTTCTGTGTGTGTTTATGTATGTATGTATGTATGAATGTATGCAGTTACACGAGATGCTTTAGTTTTTATATCCAATGAATTCCAGAAGTGAAGATGTGTACTATATTTTCAGAGGTTAGAATTTGATATGGATCTCTTCCATTTATTTTGTCAAATATAGTATAACAACAATGGAAGAAGAAAATAAAAATAATAACTTCTTTAAATAATTTATAAGAATAAAACTTTCCTAATAATGTCTTGGTCAGAATAATTTAAGGAAACTGGTTTCTTCTCATATATGACAAACAACCACCCCTAAAATCACAAAATACAAGTAGAACTATTTGGAGTGTGACTTTGCATTACATATGCAGGTATTGGTTCAATATTATGTAAGTATTACTGTTAATGTGACTGCATATTTTTTTGCAGATTTGAGAACACTAGAATTCCACCTGGCATGTCATTATAAGGAAGAAAAATTTCTGACACCTTGAACTTGCTATAAAGTGTTATATTCATTCTAGTATTTTGAAATTGAATTAATCAACAGATTATTATATTCTCATTGAATAAGAAGATACCCTTGACAGTTAAGAATTTGAAACTGTTTTATGAAACAACAAAAACAATAACAAATACAGTTATAACATGGCATAGAAGCATATATTTTAAAAATTTAAAGCAAAATTTTTTTTAAAAAATTATGTTTACAAATTAAAGTCACTCTCACTGGCTTCAAGACTATATATAGATGCTCCTCTGCCATGCATTAAAAATAAGGACACTGTTTACAAAATAACTCTTCCCTATAGTGGTGAAATTGGCTTAAGAATTAGGTAATTTTAAACTGAATTTCAGTTTAGACTTGTTTTAAAACTAACATGGTTCATAGGGGAAAGTATTTTTTTTTGTCACTCAGGCTAACAGACAATAAATAGTTCATTGCCTCAAAGAACTGCTAACAGAGCAAAGATACTTATCTCTTTCTTTACTTCTTTCAATTATTCTGTAGTTTTTACATGTCATGATATCCTTCTTTCTCTGTTTGAAGAACTAGCCGTGATACACAGATGAGAGACAGAAAGAGAGAGAGAGAGAATTAATTAATAGATAGTTAGAAATGAAAATCCTCTAGTTCAAAATGTGCTAGAAGTGGGTCCAAGTTTCTACAAAGTAGCTTCAATATCTAACTTCTTAAGATACTCCTTTAAACAGCTATGAATAAACATATAAAGCTAATAATTCTCTTAAAGTTCTGATGAGCTTAGTTTACTAAAAGTGGTTGCCTCATTTTGAAATAAGAAACAAAAATGCAACTTTTAATAAATTTTTTGTCATTTCTTAATAGCATAATAGTTTTTAATGAAAAAAAGCAATTTCTTTCCTTTTTTTTTTTTTTTTTTTTGAGATGGAATCTCACTCTGTCGCACAGGCTTGAGTACAGTGGCATGATTTTGGCTCACTGCAACCTCCACTTCCCAGATTAAAGTGATTCTCGTGCCTCAGCCTCCCAAGTAGCTGGGACTACAGGTTACCACCACCACACCCAGCTAATTTTTGTATTTTTTGTAGAGATGGGGTTTCACCATGTTGGCCCGACTGGTCTCAAACTCTTGACCTCAAGTGATCTGCCTGCCTCGGCCTCCCAAAATGCTGGGATTACAGGCATGAGTCACTGTGCCTGGCCAGCAATTTCATTTCAAATACAATTTTTGGTCAAAACCAAGTCTTTGGATTAGCCAAGGAATATCTGTATATCACAATCAATTCACACAAACTTTTTCATTCTGGGGCTTTCTTGAACAGCTGCTTTTTGACCCTGCTGAATAATTTCTATAATGTTGGCTATACACAAGATACATTTCATGTGACTACAGAAAGAAAAAAATATACCTCTAGATACGAAAACAATTTGAATTAAGTGTTGAAAAGTTGTAATTATCAGTCAACCATTACTCATTTTAAAAGAGTTTCTTCAGAACTCGTCAAGTTTTGGTTATTTTGGAAATATAATATTTTTATTTTTCCCTTAGGGATTTTTATAAGCAATCAAAAAAAAGCTATAATCCAATATAACTTTTAAACATACTACCAGCAACACGGAAATACACAAAAATATTTTCAATAGGGGGCTTTCAGTTGGGAGATAAGTGACAGGTATGTGTACATGATATGGTTAGGCTTTGTGTTTCCACTCAAATCTCATCTTCAATCGTAATCCTCCTCCCCAAACCCTCGTGCAGTGTTCTTCCTTTCTAATAAACTTTCCTTTTTCAAGCCTATAATGTTGTCGGTAAACTCTTTTTACCAATCCACGTGTGGATCACTTACTAGTTAGACATTATAGAGAAAGTTTGAAATAAAAATAGTAATGATGCTGGAAAGCGGTCCTGATCCAGACCCCAAGAAAGGGTTCTTGAATCTCACACAAGAATGAATTCAGGGCCGGGCGCGGTGGCTCACGCCTGTAATCCCAGCACTTTGGTAGGCCAAGGTGGGTGGATCACGAGGTCAGAAGATCAAGATCATCATGGCTAACACAGTGAAACCCCGTCTCTACTAAAAATACAAAAAATTAGCCAGGCGCGGTGGCGGGCGCCTGTAGTCCCAGCTACTCGGGAGGCTAAGGCAGGAGAATGGCGTGAACCCGGGAGGCAGAGCTTGCAGTGAGCCAAGATGGCGCCACCGTAGTCCGGCCTGGGCGGAAGAGCAAGACTCCGTGGCAAAAAAAAAAAAAAAAAAAAAAAGAATTCAGGGCAGGTCCATAAAGTGAAAGCAAGTTTATTTAAAAAGTAAGGGAATAAAGAATGACTACTCCATAGGGCTGCTGCTTGCCCACTTCTATGGTTATTTCTTGATGATATGCTAAACATGGGGTGGATTCTTCATACCTCCCCTTTTAGACCATATAGGGTAACTTCCTGACATTGCCATGCCATTTGTAAACTGTTATGGCTCTGGCAGGAGTGTAGTGGTGGGGATGACCAGAGGTCACTCTCGTTGCCACCTTTTTGGTGGATTTTAGCCAGCTTCTTTACTGCAGCCTGTTTTGTCAGCAAGGTCTTTATGACCTGTGTCTTGTACTAGCCTCCTGTCTCATCCTGTGACTTAGAATGCCGAGTTGCCTAGGAATGCAGCCCAGCAGATCTAGCCTTATTTTCCCAGTCCCTGTTCAAGATAATGTTGCTCTGGTTCAGATGCCTCTGATAGTAATATCTATCTAAAGAATCAGGTGAAATTGAGCACATAATATCGAAATGCCAGTTTGAAAATAATAGCAAATACCAAGAATAATAATAGAACACACTAATTAGTAACTTTAAAAATTATTTTGTTTACAGTTAAATAACTACTCAAGTGACCTATACTTTTAAAATATATATATATATATATATTTATTTTATAAACACCTAAAAACAAGCATATGCATATTATCTCCTTGTCAGGCCTCTGAGCCGAAGCTCAGCCATTGTAACCCCTGTGACCTGCATATATACGTCCAGATGGCCTGCAGGAGCCAAGATGGACTGCAGGAGCTAAGAAGTCTGGAGCCGTCGAAAAACCACAAAGAAGTGAAACAGCCAGTTCCTGACTTAACTAATTAACCCACCTTACAACATTCTACCATTATGACTTGTTCCTGCCCTGCCCCAACTGATCAATCGACCCTGTGACATTCTTCTCCTGGACAATGACTCCCATCATCGCTCCACCATGCACCTTGTGACCCCCTCCCGTGCTAACAATAGATAACCACCTTTAACTGTAACTTTCCACTGCCTACCCAAGCCCTATAAAACTGCCCCTCTGCTGTCTCCCTTTGCTGACTCTCTTTTCAGACTCAGCCCACTTGCACCCAAGTGAATAAACAGACTTGTTGCTCACACTAAGCTTGTTTAGGTGGTCTTCTATATGGACACACATGACACTCTTTTCATATATTCTGAATGAGAATTCAACGAAAACTAGTCTTTTTCTAGATTGTGTGGTTTTATTTATATTGCTTACAATAAAGTAATCAAGTCTGCAAATATTCAATAATATTAGACTAAAATAATTTAAGATCTTTTACATTTTTACTTCTAAATAGTGAGGCCTATATTAATCAATAATAGAGTGAAAATTAAATGTTCCACGTATTCTGTGTAGTTCTAACATCTAAAAATATGTCTTGGTAGTAATATACTGTAATACTCTTATTTTTATAGAACATTTAAAGTAAATACAGAGTCTCATGAAAGAAAAACTGGTATTTGGACATTGAAAGTGGAAATGCATACAAATTTAAGCACTCTTTATTAGCATCTTAAGTCTTGCTCTTCTTTGCTTTCTATGCCCTAAATACCAAGCACTTAGTTGGTAATTAGTATTTTTACAAGAAAATTGCTTCTTTGCTTCAGGTCAATGATCAGCAATAATTAAAGTAGCTAAAACACTAGAAAAACAGGCTAGAAAATAGAAAGACATGTTAACTAAATCCAATTTTTAAGCTGTTAATTAAAATAGGCAAAGACATGTAAAAAAACTAAATCCCTCAATCACTATAAATAATTCCATTTTTTGTGTCATTGAATACTTTCTTACCAAAATTTAGCCTTTATTTATTATTCTTCAGTTTTTGCAATGAGATCTAACAAAACAAATGATAGAGGGGTGAATTTTGCTTTGATTTGCTTCATCAAGGAAGAGTTAAATAGCTAACATTAAAAAATGAATGCCATTCACCAGGTAATCTAGGTATAGGGTACCCATTCCAAATAGAGGAAATAACATGATTAAAGATATAAAGACTACAAAGCAGAGGTCAACTTGGGGATCATCAAGGTATTCAACTGGGGGAAAATTACTCAAGAGAAATATTCAAAAGCTATTGTAAAGGTACTTTACTTTTTCTTTTGTTTATTTACTCATTTAAAAAAATATTTTTTGTCAGGCATAGGTCAGTTCCTGAAATACAATAATAAGCAAAACAGAATCAGCCCCACCTTTTGGAAGAAAAATGTGGACTAATAATTTTATAAATATATAATTATAAATTCATATTCATGCCACAGATGAAAGAATATGAAACTATTAGACTTTTTAACAAGGCGTTTATTAAAACATTGAATTAGGATGCTAAGTGGTACTTTATAAGTTGTAACTAAAGAGTTCTTATGCACCTAACAATCATCTTCAAAAAAAAACATGTAATATGGTGCTCAAGATTTTTAAAAATGTACTGCTGAAGCCACATTGTTGTCTGGGGTAAATACCTGGGATTCGTCGTCTGGCATAGAGAAGAGTAACAACAGGGACACATGTGGGTACAGGAGTGGAAAGCTTAATAGGCAGAATAAAGGATAGAGGAGAGCAGCTCTCTCTCTTTTGAGAGAGAGGCGTCCAAAAAGAAAACAGTGGGCCTGCAAAGGACCACAGCAGGTTTTATAGGCAGGCTTGAGGAGGTGGTGTGTGATTTACATAGAGCCCACCGCTTGGTTCCACCAGGTATGACATTTACATAGCCAGCAGGGAAGGCTGGTCTCCCCACCCTAATCTTATTATGCAAATGGGCTTTCTACTTGGCTAGTGCCATCTTGTCTGCTCCTTACTGTACATGTGGCTGGCAAAGAGAATGGAAGACGGAGCTGCCATTTTGATCATGCCTAGTCACAAGTAGCCTATAGGCACAACTGCTGGCATTTGCCTGTGCAAGCTTCTAACTTAATTGTCATGTCTGCAATTCGATTTTACCATCTGCTCTTTGTTAGTAAAGGAAATTATTTGGGGCGTGCTTTTCATTAAAAGGAAACCTTACCAAGGAATCCTGTACCCTTACTATCTGCCTAAGTAGTTTCTTAACTCCTATATCACTGCAATAAATGATCATTGGAAATGATATTATCTTCCAAATCAAACTGAAATATTTTAAAAGAATAAAAATGTGAAAGAATAAAACGTTGTCAAACCTTGTTTTGGTCATATTATTTATTTAAGTAGAGAACAAAATTGCTACAGGGGACTAGTCAATCTAATTTTTTATTATATGTATTATTCAGCAATTATCTTGGTAGAAATTGCTAGAATAAGAAGTGTCCAGCACTAATTGATATCCACACTTATGATTTGATATTTCTATTAATTTATACACTTTCTTAAGATGTATAAGAACATTTTGCATACAAGGTTTTACACATGAGATTTAATAATATCCCATGATTCTCTGTTTATATATATTTTTGTAAACATCTGTGTCATAGTAAACTAGCTCTGCAGGAAAAAAACAAATAAATTTTAAAAGACATAATATAGCATCTGTTAATTCTTTGGAGTAGCAATTCTCCCATAATAGCCAATTCCAATATATCAAATGTTGTTACTGAACATGGACTTTAGAAGAAATGTGGACAAAGAACTCTGACAAGCCGTATAAGCTGATTGGAGAAAATAATGGTTTCATCTTTAATGACGTATCTTGACATAGTGGATTCATTTGTGTGCCCAATTTTTTCTAAACCTCTTGCAGAAATTACAATATTTGGAAAACTGTATTTAAGTAATATAAAAGATAATATACAGTACCAGACTCCATTCTAGACTCTGTTTTTTTCTCTAAATTCTCCATCTTATTTTCAAGGGACAATATGTTTACATAAATAGTGAGTTTGTGATTATGTTTCCTTGCAAAATAAAACAAATAACACTGAAAATCAGTGCACACAAAACAAGGTTGCAGAGTTTTGGCAAGCCACACAACTTTTTGGCTTTCTTCCTATAAAGGATAATATTGAGCTACATTGTTAATTCTTTCTGGCATCAAGTCTGTAGATTTTAGCTTTGAAAATACTGTCTGGTACTGTTAAGCTAAAATGTCACAACCCAATATATCACATTTATTCTTGGATGGAAATTGTTTCTAGTGATAATGACAAAAATAATCAAAAGAATCAAGCTGAATAAAAAGAAACATGACCAATACCATTACATATTTTTAAGAGGTAACAGAATTCAGAGATTAAGAATATCAGAAGTGAGGCTGCAGGGGAATAGTCTACTGGTCAATATGTTATCAATGTTTAACAAATATGCTGGGATAGGGCTCAAGAGAATTAGGAATCATCATCATTATCCCTCTTAGTCTAGTAACAAATCAGAAAGGAAAGAATATATATATGTATATATAATATATATATTTATAAAACATCACAAAGGATAAATGGTTAAGGTGATGAATACCCCATTTATCCTAATGTGATTATTATGCATTTTATGCCTGTATCAAAATATCTCATGTACCCCATAAATACATACACCTACTATTTGCCCAGAAAAATAAATTTAAAAAAAACAAGTAAAATAAACTTTTTCAGCAAAACCCCAAGGGTATGATATATTAACCAGAATCTACCTACAAAGAAAAAGAGAAAAAACAAAACAAAACAAAACAAATAAATGAGAAGTGAAAATACTATTTTGGGAGATGGAAAAAATGAATTGTGGATGTTTCTTATTCACTAATCGAAGCTATAGTTAAGTAAGGTAAAAATTTTGCCATAGTTCGTAGAACAATTGGATTGCTCACAGAGAAAAGACAGCAGGACATCAGGGTGTGGTAGAAGAGGATAATTTCTGAAGGTTAAAAAAAAAAGCATAGATTATATTAAACATTCAAAAAGAAAATATTCACAAGTTTTATAGGCTGATGAAAAATAAAAATGAAGGGAAGACCATTCTAGTAACATCTGGGTATCTGAAACTTGAGGTCTTCTCTTCCTTGTTAGTGATCTTCATCCTCATACTACTTTTTTTTTTTTTTTTTT
>NW_026652306.1:765847-871508 GCF_009828535.3 Hylobates moloch
GCTGGAGTGCAGTGGCGCGATCTAGGCTCCCTGCAAGCTCCGCCTCCTGGGTTCACGCCATTCTCCTGCCTCAGCCTCCGGAGTACCTGGGACTACAGGCGCCCGTCACCACTCCCGGCTAATTTTTTTGTGTGTGTTTTTAGTAGAGACGGGGTTTCACCGTGTTCTCCAGGATGGTCTTGATCTCCTGACCTCGTGATCCGCCCGCCTCGGCCTCCCAAAGTGCTGTGATTACAGGCGTGAGCCACCGTGCCCGTGTGCTGCCGCTTTTTGTCCTGAATCTGAACAGCTCTCTGGCTAGCGTGGGATATCATCATCTACGCAATCACTCTTTTTTCCCTGCTATCTAAACTCAGAATCTCTGTTCTTGAAATTTTTTTTAACCTGAGGTCTTAACTGCTTGTCAGTTTAGCAGTCTCATGTGTGACTCAGTTTAGCAGTCTCATGTGTGACTTAGAATTTCCCTTTGTCTGGAGTTCATTCCCTCAAAAAAAGAACAACAACAACAACAACAAAAGACTCGTTAGAAAGAAAAAAAGGCTTTCTCCCTGAGAACAATTAAATCTGATTAGAATCAAAAGGAAATCTTTCTCCCTGAGAACAATTATATCTGATTAGAATCAAAAGGAGATACAGGTGGATTGGAGGCAGAGCACAGCCAAACAGATGGAAATTCATTGGCAGGATTATCCTTATATTTTCATAGATCTTCTTGACATGCCAGATTTACTTTTTCCTTCTCTTAAAATGTTTGATTTTGAAAATCAAAGTACAAATTTTGCAACTAAAGAATTGAGCCAAGTTACATTTTCATTTTCTTTTATAACATGATTAAAATCAGGATGCCTGTGAATCCCAAAGATCTGAGAGACAGGTCTCAGTTAATTTAGAAAGTTTATTTTGCCAAGGTTGAGGACATGTGCCTTTGATACAGCCTCAGGAGGTTCTGATGACATGCGCCCAAAGTGGACAGAGCACAGCTTGGTTTTATACATTTTAGGGAGACATGAAACATCAATCAACATATGTATGATGAACATTGCCTGATTCCAAATTCTAAGTGTTAGATGCACAGAGAGACACAATAGAACGGCCTATTCCTAAGAATTATCCTGACATTATAACATGCATCTGTACCATAAGAAGTTCAAATGCTAATCGCGTACTCACTCATTTTATTTATCTGTGAAGAGAGAAAGGGAACACTCTCTGGCAGCATTAATTTTTCTCCTTGAAAAATTCCAAATTTATTTTTCACGTTTCACATGCAACATTAACATAATGACAACATACATATGTATACTTTCTTTGCATAGAGCTCTGCTAATATTTTCTTGTGTTTTAATGGTGCTTTAACTTCTAACTACAGGCAGATTCTACTAAGGTGGCATTAAATGAACCATTCTTATCAATGGGAGTTTTGAATGTGATTCAAGTTCTTTTGGTACACAGCAGAAAGCGACTAAATATGGTAAAAATAAGCAAATGTTGCACAGATGCTCACAGCTGACTTCTTGGTTTCCAACTTATTAAATGGGCTTTTTGCAAACCTATAGATCGTTATTCATGCAGATTTTCTATCGAGGGTGCTTCAATAGAGACTGCCTATTCTGAGTTAATGAGAAAAGTCCTAATTAAGCTAGCCATATGTTCAATTGCATTTATAAATGGAAAAAATAGCCCTTTTTTTGCTGCTGATACTACCATTGTTGTCATCTCCTGCTGCTTTGGGTGTCACTGAAGCAGTTACTGTTTCAACAGTCTCCTCTATACTCCAGCATGTTCATTCCAGACCTGCACTCTGTTTCATGAGATATTCTTGGCACGCACAGCTGAAAGCCTGCAATGCTTGCTTATGAAAATATCTTTCTGAAGATCTATGTCTGTATTGAATGCAACTATGTCTTCAATTTTGCCCTGGGGATATAGATCTAGCACTGCTGCCAAAACATATTCTTTCTTTTGAAGTATTTAATCTATTCTGTAGCACATGGAGAGCCTAGGAGTTAGGATTGCCCTACATAGCCCTTGTCCCTTTTGCCATGATATTTAGGTTTCGTTTTTGGCCTTTTCTTCTGTGCAGGTGCAAAGCATTTGTTTGAACTTACATCTTCGCTTGAAGTCAGGTAAATAAGCTAACTGTAAAAGCTGCATTACCTTGAGCCTACAACTGCTTAGAGAAACCTATTTTTTTTTCCAACTACCTATACCTAAATATTTGAAAACTGTAGAACTAAAACTTCTAGATTCTTGATGATGTCAGAACAATGTTTAATAGTATAATACTATTTCTTTATTCTACATTCTTAATTTATATAAGCATATGTAGTGCTCCTACTGTGATCTCTCTGTTTCCTGTGGAATAAAAAAAAAAAATAGCATCGATTAGCAGAGATCTCATAGCCATGAAAATCAGGGGTTTTTGTGAATGTGTGTATAGGTTCAGTGAATCCATGTTAATTGTAAAGGGATTCGGATAATTCTGATGGCTTGTCTAAAGAAAAAAATGAAAAAAGGCTTATACAAATATAACAATAATGAGATGGGTTTTAAATGTTTCAGCTAATTGTTTCTATTATTTAGTATTAGCCAGAATTTACTCAGATAACTGTATGAGGTACAATTTAATATTACCAATTGTATTGATGAGTAATGAGGTTTCAAAGACTTAAATGGCTTATTCCATGGATTCCAGTAAACAAGCCAAGGAAATTGAATTGCAAAATGTCTACTCTTAATAACCACCATCAAATACATAATTATATTATATTTTTTCTTTTTGTATCGTTATCAAAACAACGAATCTTTCTCAAATTTATTTTGTTAAATGATATAGGATAGAAAAATTTCGTTTTTTATCTTCCGATATTATTTTCCAATGGAGTGATAGCAACTAATAAACTATCTTTTTCTAGTCACCATACTAGGATCAATAAATAGATTTCAGTTTCTTATAGTCTCAGGTATTTCAATTAAATGATTATATCAACTGAAAATGGTGCTTTTATCTTCTTTCAAAATGTATGTCTTATTTCTTTATTAAAAATATATAAAATAATTTCCAAAACAATGTTACATAATAACGTATATAGTAAAGTTATCTCATCCCTGGCTTCTGAAAATTCTAATTTTTTCTTGATAGACTTGATGTTAGTATTTGAATTAAAATAGATATTCTTTAATGTATTTAGAAAGTTTTCTGTGCACAAAGTAATCAATTTTTTTATCTTAACAGATATTATAATTTAACAAATTATTGTCAAGTTGAGAATGTGATATTTTTATTTTGACCTGTCGATATGATACAATCACACAATCTGACTTCCTAAGCTACATGAACGTGTTATCCCTTTAATATACATTTGATTTTATACTTAATTATTTTAATATATTGCTAGATTTGAATTTAGATATATATTCCTTAAAATGGTTTCCTTGGAATAAGGAAGAAGGAACACTTGCTAATCTTAGCCTATCTCATTTCAACTATTTGACTGCTATTTGGAACCAATTAATGATGGAAAATAGTTTCATGCCTTCTTAGATTTTTATTTTTCCTCTCATACCATATTTTTCAAAATTTGTAATACCAAATAATTAAGGTTGCATTAGATTTTAACACATGATCACACACATGAACATATATATTATATATAGATGCTACATGTGTAAAATATTAATTATAAAGGAAATGGAAGGGCACATTTATGAGTGTAGACTTTTTGAAACTTCTAGTTTCCATTGGTTCCCCAGGAAACAGACTCCAAAATAGAGATTTGAGTGTGGGAAGACTACTTGGGAATGTCTTAGGGATTAACACCATTAAAAGTGTGGGATATGATGAGGTTTGTCTTCAAATAATCTGATAAATCTTTTATTCTTTAATTCATAGTATCCCCTCCCCCATTTTTCTCCTTTTTTTCTCCTTTTTTCCTTCTTGCCTCTGTTAAATGCTCAGGCACACCACAATACCAAGTGTTATCAACACCAGCTCACATTCCTTTCCTTATTTTTTTAAAAAACTAACTTTCTGGCTCATTGCGGACACCCCTTCCCTTTTTCCTCCACTTTCTTTTACGTGCCCACCCTATCTAAAAAAAATCAAATGTTTAGCCAACCAAAATTAGTTTCAACTCTACAACCCGACCCTGACCAATTAAAAAAAAAAAATACAGAGACAAGACTTGCGTCAAAAATAAAGGCTCTCGTGCCCCTTTGTTCAATTGTGCTCTCATGGCAACTGGCCAAAGAAGCACCCCTCTGCACAAAAATAAAATTACTTTACTAAAAATCCTTTATTTAAATATTCAATTTCCTTAAAATTTTGAGCGTTATTCCTAACAAAAGGGTATGAAAGAAATTAGATTAGGCAGAATGAGAAATTGAAACAAAGTGCAGTTCTAACAAAGGCAGTAGCAAATTTTACAATTCTGTCTAGTATTTGGTGCTGCAGTGGCCCTTCATCACTGTCCTTCTGTACTGCAAGAGGGCCAGGTCTATATTTAACTTGGCATTGACCAGTCATTGTGGAATGCTTCTGGTTAGGGACCATGGTGAAACAGGAAATTTTCCCTGACCCCTTCACAGGACTTGTGGAGGGGGTGGCTTGTTTACTCAGCCCGCAGCTCTCAACCCTTCGAGGGAGCGGAAGCACGCAGGTGAGCGGGTGCAGGGGCCAGGATAAGTGCTTCTGGGCTCTGGCGGGAGCAGAACTCTGTGCAGCCCCAGAGCAGCACCTAGCGGGTACCCGGGACCCCTAGAGTCCCAGAAGGCGTGTATTACAGTGTGTGTTACAGTGTGTTATCTTTACCATCCGCAGACGACTTGTTTAACAGTGCAGTGTGACAAACCTCTGTATCCTGAGCTCTTGCTGGGCATCCAGGAAGAATCAGGTCGCACAAATTGAGGATGGTAGGGGATTTTATTGCCAATGAAAGTGGCTCTCAGTGGGATGGAGAGCTGGAAAGGATGGAGCAGGAAGGTGGTCTCCCACCATCAAACCATCCGTCAGAAATCAAGCTGCTTCTTGCCCACGTCACGCTGCTTCTTCTCTTCTTCTCTGCCACTCCACTGCCAGTGGAGCCTGGGGTTTTTATGGGTACGGGGTGGGGGGCAAGGAGGGCCAGGGTGGTTTTTGGAAAACGCAACATTTGAGTGGGAAAACAGGAATGCATATTCTCACTTTGGGCCGCGGGGTAGAGGCTTGAGAGTGGGACCTCACCAGGGACTACTTTCTTCTACCCAGTATTTCCCTGCTTCCTGTCCATATCAATGGTGGAAGGTAAATTTTTTCTTCCCTAGGCAATTCTTGAAAGCATTTAACCACGAACACTCCTAGCAGCTGGGTCAATGAGCTGTAAAGTTTGGAAGGAAGAATCCAGATGGCTACCACAGCCTCCACTACAACTTCTTATGCTTTTCAGTTGTTCCTTCACAAAGTATTTACTGAACAAAAACTATTAACTAGGCGTTTCTCTGCATACTAAGGATATAGCCTTTAAGAAAAAGACAAAAATTCCTGACTCTTTGAAGTTTATATTCCAATGAATAAGAGAAATAACCGTATGCAGGGGATGCAGCATTTGTTACATGCCAGGCCTCATAGTATTTAACACATTAAAAATATCCACATAGATATTAGTAGATATTACCTATCTACACATTTAAACTTAACAAAGAACATATGAGTTAAGAACTAATATGATATGTTATTGTTCCAGTTAAACAGTTTCTTTGAAAATTTAACTAATTCATTAAATTATAGTGATTTTATTTTATATTTGCAAAAACATATGTAAGGTAAATGGTGATATTTAGGCCAAAAATTTCCATGGAAGTTTCTCTCTATTCTAAAGGAATATATTACCTGATTATTATTCCTGGTAACACTACATCGTATATTCATGACCTGATAACTCTTGACAAAAATATTTTCATGTGTTTATATTTAAACCAAATTCATTACAATATTCTATCAATAAGTCTATTGATTCTCTTTTTTCATGATTCATGTTCACTACTTTGACAATATTGTGATATTCTATTATGTACAAATGGAGAGTATCTAAAGAGAATAATATGAAGCCCACTGTAAAGAAGTTTACGGTGAACTTTTTTGGAGGATGTATCATCTGAGTTAGAAGATTGTACACAGAGCCTAGAAATCACTTATTTGGAAAACAGAGAACTTCAGTCTTTATTCCACAAACCAAGCCATAAATAGTTGATAGAGTAACAATAATTACACAAGTTTTAGCAATTCAAGAAACACTCTAGTTCAATTTTTCACTTCTAGGAGGGACTGCTATTTAAACATGATAAAAGTATCACTGATTAATGAAACTGTATTCCCTTTGCTATATTCCTGAGCATGTTCTACTAAGGGTGATCCACCAATCTTTCTGAATATAATTTATTTGATTATTTTATTATGGACATCTATCTCCTGGGGTTTTATTAATTTCATTTCTTTTCACAGACTGATATTAGAGATGATTTAAGACATGTAAAACTGAATTCAACCAGTTCATGCAGTGCACTCAGAATTTCTTTCTCTCTCAAAAGACTTTGAATTTAGAGAAATGCTGAAATTATTTGTTAATATGTAATACTGCCATGTCCTTTGATAATGCTGGGTATGGATTGAGTTAGTAATTCAAAAAACTATGACAGATTGCAATGAGTGTATAGTGTATGTAAAATAATTTAGTAGAACTAATTGTGTATTGTTATTAAAATAATACTAGCACAATGATTAATCTCAAAACAAATTGAAAAAATAAATAGCTGCAGTCCAATATAGAACCTTGACACCATGAAATGAACATCCAAACACATGAAAACAATTAGCCATGTAATTCTTCAGTATTATTATCGGAGATTGATGGGATACTCAGGACAATTGCTTATCAATAAACACCTGATTATGTCTCTTGAATCAGGAATAAAGCTATATAAAATTGTTCATGGAGTCATTTAATGTAAGAACTGAACAGTCTGTAAGAATATTTATGCTATTTAATATCATACTATGTAGTAGAAATATTTAAAAATGTGTTATTGGAATATGGTGTCATAAATATAAATCTCCATTTACAAATTAATGGTGTCTACATATAAGATAAAATCTAATCAGACATTACTTTGGAAAACATTACATA
Source organism: Hylobates moloch (assembly GCF_009828535.3). Lineage (NCBI taxonomy): Eukaryota > Metazoa > Chordata > Mammalia > Primates > Hylobatidae > Hylobates > Hylobates moloch. Next base: position 773,008 of record NW_026652306.1, read on the forward strand.
ACAAATCATATTTTAAAAGTGACTAAAACTAAGTAACCAGCAATAAGCCATCTTTATGAGAATAATTTTAGTAAGTTTAGAAACCAATAAATTACAAAAATAGTATCATTGAGAACTTGTCTTCTTTTTGGAAAATTAAATTAATAAAATGAATGTTTGTGAAGTCTTAAAGAACAAACATCTAATCTATATTTTAGTTTTAAAAAATGTCAATATCTGAAAAGTTTCATAATTATATAAATATTAAAGTTATATATATCTTTATCACTAAAGAAAATAAAACATATACAACACTTAATTCATTTAAAACCAGTATAAGATTAACTTTTGTTCTCTTTTAAAATGTATGGGAACCTTTAAATGCCATGAGTTTAGAAATGCCTATTTTTATTGAGTAATGTCATAGTTTGCAACATAACCATACTTTTTCCTGCCAAAATATTGTTTAAATATAATTATTATGAATTTCAAAAGTGTGCAGAAACTTTAACAAGTATAATGTAATCAAGATTTTAAATGCTTAGCTAAAGCTGACCTTTAAATATGTATTCTAATCAATAAAAAAATTTTATTTAGCACCCTGAAATAGTACTCTGAATGACATTATAGAGTAATAAGATAGAGTGCACTTGAACAAATAAACTTTCAAGCATGGTAATACATTTTAAAAATTATAATGTCAATACAGAGAAGAATATAAAATATGCATGTAAATTATATTTATGACAAAATAGTAGATTTTAGTTGTGACTCAGAATTGAGTTTAATTAAAGTAAATATTTTAAATATATAGTTCTTTTTAACAAATAGTAATGTTGAAGTTACATTAGGAAAACCCAATTCAAAATGTTAGGTTTCAAAATCACAATTCTACTTTTAACATTTAACTAAATATGAAAAATATAATTGCAATGGTGGGACAAACTGGGGAGAAAACTAATGTTTTGTTTGTTAGCTTCAATAATGTCGCCACGTTTTTGGGTGAAGATAATATATAAAACATAACAATAAATACAATCAACTGTAATTTCATTCTCTTGAGATAATCCCCTTTAATATGTACATTTGCTGATATGTATGTTTCGATTATATGCTGTTTATGTTGGGCCATTGGATTGGTTGTTAGAAATACTATTATTTCCTGAACAATACTGTTTTAGCCTAGTTCCCAGGGAGATGGCTTCCCATAAGACGCAACGTAATTCCCTCCCGATTATTCAGTCAGCATGACACAGTTGAGATTCAGTTATTCCAGGCAGTACTGATGTTTATACCTGTTTTTCAGAATTGTGTTGTACTTCCAACAATTCAAACTTTTCTGCTGAACTTTTACCTGTTTCTGCCATCATTTTTTAAAAAGAAGCATTGTGCTACATTAAAATATATTTTATATTTCTAATACTCCTTTGTTTCTTTGGAGGAGATACAAAATTATCACGTCTCAACATTTTGTGAGGCACTGTGAGTCCAAAATATTCCACCAAATAAAAACTAAGACAGAAAGAGAGTTAATAGAGAAATGAAAGACATAAGATACATTTCATAGTGAAATCAAGAGAGCACTCCAGAGTATTTATTCACTAGCCGAGAGCAATTACAGTATGCAGAATTAATAACATTCAATGAATGAGAACATACAGTGGAAAGTACCAGGCTGATGCTCTTTAGTTAATAGTGCATGACAGCACTCACAGCATGATACAAACAATATTGCACTATACATTATACATATATATGTATGTAATTAAATTGAAGATATATTTTAGGTAGAAATAGATTTGGACTAAATTGGTAATGATAGGGAGAATATTATATAGGAAATGTATGAATGTATTTATATATACAGGTATATATTGTATACACTGTTTTAAATACTTCACTTTCATTTATTATTTTTTCATATTATGCCTTCAATATATCATGTGATAATTTGCCTGTTATCATGTTGTATTGATATGCCATATTAATCTTGCAAAGTGTCTGTTAATAAGCATTTACTGTTTCCAATTTTTCAGTGTTATAAGACAGTGAAATGCAAGCATGCATCTCCAGATTTTTTAAACTGTTTTATTAACTTAGAATACTCAAAATAAAAAAAGTCCATACATTATGGAGTCTAGATGAATGAATTATCACATAGTGAACATACTGAGGTAGTTACTCTCTAGATCAATAAACTTATTACTCCCCATCCTCCTGCCTAAGATAAACACTCTTTTAATTTTTAACTTTATGTTATAGTTTTGTTTATTTTTAACCCTGACATAAGTAAAATCACACTGCATAATTTTTTATATCTTGCTTCTGTTGCTTAATAATACATTTTGGGATTTTTTTCCGGTTGCATGTAGCCATAGTTAATTCATTTTCATTGCTATATAGTGTTCCATTGCAGGACTTTACCAGATAGATTTCCAACTTTATTTTGCTGAATTGGGTGATTTCAGTTTGGAACTATTTTGAATATTACTGCTTGACCCCTTTTGTACATGTCTTTGGGGCCACAAAATTTGTTGAATAAATATTAAGGAGAGAAATAATAGATGTTAGAATTTACATAAGCTCAACGTCAATAGGTAATTACCAACATTTATCCAAAATGTTTGTACCAATTTGCATCCCATTATAACTGTAGGAAATTATTGATTTTTCCATAAATTTAACAGTATTTGATAATTCTGGGCTATTTAATTTTAGTCATTCTGATTGGTGAATATTAATTTTTTTGTGATTTTAAATTGCATTTCCTTAATGATTGCAGATACTGAGTAACTTTTCCAATATTCACTTTTTGTAAATTCTCTTTTGTGAAATATTCTTGCCTTTTGAACATTTTGCTCATGGATTGCTTGAAAATTTTTTTTTTCCTTGATTTGCCTTTTCCCTCTCTATTTAATAGTCCCATTTGGTGAACAGAAAGTCTTAATATTACCGTCCGTCATGCAAGTTTATCCACCTTTTCCTTAATGATACGTGCTTTTTACTTCTGTGAGGGAAATCTTTGCCTACTTAAGGGAGTGAGATAGTTCCTCATGTTACTTCCTGGAAACCATATTGTTTCATCTTTAATGTCTACCCTTACAATTAACTTGCAATTGATTTTGGGGGGTTATGAAGGGATGCCATGGGAGAACATCAAGAGCACAATTTATCCTCTCAGAAACCTGTTTCAAACGGCAAAGTCCCTCAGGAATGAAGCACCAATCGATTATGTCCTCTTGCTGATCTTTCCACAGTAATTCTCTTCACATTGTCAACTTTTTTGAAGTATAAGTATTTTTGAGGTTATGCTTTATGTTTTATATAATCTGATTTTTCCCTAGAAAATTTGGTCCGATTATATATCTGCTATTATTAGAAGTAAACTTTCTATTGCGTTTTTAATACTTCTTTTTTTTTTAGATGGAGTCTTGCTCTGTCACCAGGCTGGAGTGCAGTGGCGTGATCTTGGCTCACTGCAAGCTCCACCTCCTGGGTTCAAGCCATTCTCCTGCCTCAGCCTCCCGAGTAGCTGGGACTACAGGTTCCCGCCACCACGCCTGGCTAATTTTTGTATTTTTAATAGAAACGGGGTTTCACCATGTTGGCCAGGATGATCTCGATCTCTTGACCTTGTGATCCGCCTGCCCCAACCTCTCAAAATGCTAGGATTACAGGTGTGAGTGACTGCGCCTGGCCATTTTTAATACTTTTTAAATAAACTTTGGATTTATTGGGTATGTTTTAATTCTTTGATTGATTGTTTTCTTATCAAAGAAAGTTTTCAGGATTCCTTTTTCCCTTTTTATAATGGTCTTTTCTAGTTTCAAATGTTAATAACTCTCAGCTTGTATTGAGCTAGATAGGAAATTTTTAATGTTTTGTTTCTGTTACAATTTTCTTTTAATTTTTGCGAATATTCTCATTGGAATTTCTTTTTTCCTGACTATTTTAAGCCTCAATTTAACAATATCAGGTATCTAGATTCTTGGTTATTTCATTCTTGTAGAGGAAGTGATATGTTATTTATTCGTTAAAATTATGTGAGTTCTCTAACAAGCGATGAGCATGTCTGTTTAACTGTCTTATCTTAAGGTTAAGGAAAAGCATACATTTATTTTATTCCAAAACTAGAATGCCAAAACACATTGGGAATATGCTGGCATAAACTATCTCATAGAAGAAACCTTGACGGAGAGTTGTACCTTGAGACAAAAACTTAATTCTTCTTGTTCTTGGGGCAAAACCTTCTTTCTATTCTTTCCAGAAACACCAGCATTGAAAGCCAGCAGGGAGAAAAATGTTTGTTTTCCCCTATTAATTATCAATATCGTGTTATTCAAAAGGGATTGAATGGAGAGACCTCCATCCACTCCATCAACATTTTATCATTTTGTTTATTTTGTACTATGCAGACATAACTGAGAGTACTCACTCCTTCACTCCACTCTTTCAGTGCTACCTTCATTTCTGACTCCTGGAGTTTTGCACTCAAGAGAATTAATTAGGTTTTGCTGAGTACATATTTATTTTCCTTCTCAGTGTGTTTTTACTTCTTAATCAACAAATTATAGTGAATTGCCTTTTGCTGTAGCCTGCTTTCACACACTTCTTTGCAGAAATTCCTTGCTATTTTTCATGTGTGAATGTTTTTATTTCTGAGGTTTTGGGGCAAATACTGATATGAATAAAATATGTAAATATATTTTTGTAAAAATCCTGAAGTCTGAACAACAAATACATAGCTTTGTTTCCAACAATTTTATTTCATTTGGTTCAAAGTCTGCTAAACTGCTTTAGAAATTAGACTCTGCTGAGTTTATTTTATTTTTTATAATCTTCGAAAATAAAAAAAACATGGTGATGTGATTTTTTAAAAAGCCACCATTGTCTACTAAACTCACATTGTGCTACAGTGCTATATACACATAGGAAATGTTAACATAATTAAGAATTTTAAATTAGGAAAATTTAAATAGGATTCTACTGAAGAAAAAACGTGAAAAAGCATACACATAGACAATGTGTAATACAAGGTTAATATAAATGTCACATAGATTTATAAAAATATTTTTCCATACAAAAGGCTGAGTGGGAGAGAGATTGATGATTGCCACTAGCAGTAGCAATGGAAGGAAAAGCTTAAGAAAGGCTTTTGGTAGAAAAACGGTTTGAGCAATGCTACCGAGATGTGAAAGGGCACAGCACATATGTTGGAAAATACCTAATGCAAAGGATATCCAAAAAAGAAAAAAGCATTAGTTGAAAAAGATGATAAACTGATTTTTGAAAGGGGCCAAACTTGAAAGACATGTAAAAAGAATTGATATTGCATGACAGAAAGGGGAATTATTGGAGGATTTTGATCGGAGGAGAGTGAGTTATCAATGTGTGTGTATGTGCGTGTCTGTGTGTGTGTAACTCAGGTTATAGTGTGGAGGGTGGAAAACTATATACTTTCTAACTTTTTAAGCTTTATTTTTATTTTTGCTACAAATAGATGCCTTGAAAACCTGGAACTCTCTTAGTCACTGTCCTATACTCAGTCCCCAGCATGATGTCTTTTTCATTGTAACTTTAGTGCAGATGCATTAGTTGTGTTCAAAGAGAAACTTTAGACAAATTTAACTTAAAAGTTTATTTGAGCAATTCATGAGTCAAGCAGCACTCAAATCAGAAGAGGTTCAGAGAGGTCTCCTAGTGGACAGTGAGTATTTATAGACAAGAGAACTGAAATAATGTACAGAAATAGCTTTATTGGTTGCAGTTAAGTGTTTGTCCTATTTGGACATGGCCTAATCAGTTAGAAGACTGTGATAGGATGAAGTTCGACTGCTTATGATTGAGTGAGAACTGGCAATCTGTAATTTAAAAATATGCCCCTAGTTAGGTTCAGTTTGTCTAACTACTAAGTAAGACTGTAGTTTATTATGTAAGAACTCGAAGTATGGAGACAGTCTTAGGCCAATGGCCTCCTGCTTATTTAAATTATAATTAAAATAATTGGATGGATGAAGACAATTAAGAGACAAGACAATTACAATTATATTTATGTCAGAAAAACTTAGGTCTCTGGTCCTTGGGAGTGAATACAATTAAAGACATTGAGAATGAATATGAGAAATAAAATGAATAAATATTTCAGAGGTAAAATTAGCAGAAATGGGTGACCAGCTGGTTACTTTTTACCATTATTTTATATGTTCAGAGCTGACATTTAGTTTTCTAGTCTGGGTAAAATTAAGATAGCTTTATCTCCTTTCTCTTTGTTTCTCCTGGTAATATTCTTAATCCTTATCCAACACCAGCTTGAATAATGGTGATGCTACCAATATAAAATGAATACACAATTAAGTATATTTCCAGTGGAAGAAAATAATATGTCTTGGTAAGAATATATTGAATTGAATAACCAGCAACATATCTGCTTGGAGTTTCCCCTCCAGCTGTTGAAAATAAATAAAGGGCACCTTTAAATCGAGGATCAATCTTCAATTAATTGAAGTTGCAGGAATAGAGTATTGAGGAAAGAAAGAGTATTGAGGAAGAGTGGGTACAGATCTCATTCATTAATCATACAGTTATAAACTTTGTAATGGAATATAACTGCAATATATCTAACACTGAATAAGTAGCTGGATATTCAAAGGTTATTAAGTCCCAGTCCTTACCCTCACGTGTATTATCATAAACATACTTAATAGAATATAAAATAACCTATTATAGTCATATTTCAAGTGTATTATTTATCTAATGAAATAATCTGCTTTGCAAATTCAAGAAATCTTTCTATAGAAATTGGTTGGCAACCTTTTTTTTTAAAAGAACAAAATAGTAAATATTTTTCATCTGTAGACCTTATAGTCTGTCATAACTACTTGACTGTCAGTGTAGCATCAAAGCAGCCAGAAACAATAGGTTAAAAAAAAAACGAATGATTGTGTTCCAGTAAGACACTATTTAAAAAAACAAGACAATGAGATGGATTTTGCCTCAGCAAGTCTTAGTTCGCCAACCCCTAATACAGAAATTGATGACTGGGCTGCATCTGGAAGAATGACTAAGAGTTTCCCAAGCATGAAGTGTGAAGTTCAGATATAATACTCTTTTTTTTGTCTCCTGTTATAGTAATTTCCATGTAAGAAGAATTATTATTTATTGATTGATCTACTGTCAATGAAAAGAAAAATGTATTTCCCATAATAGATACTCAATAAATATTCGTTAAATAATTATTTTACCATTCAGGTTGGTATGTTATCAAATATCTCTTTTATCTCTCCTGAGAAAATAATTTATTTTATCTTATAAAGCTCTAAAGTAAACCACTCTTAGCTTCCTCAGATTAATTCCTCTTAAGCATGTGTGGAGGTTTAAAAAAATCCAACCACTTTGTCACTACTATCATCAAAATGTGTAGTCTATGCCCCAATGCTTGAATATGGAAGGCTTGGAATTACTTTGACGAGTAAGTAACAGCAGAACTGGCATTTTAAAATTTCCAAGAGTAGGTCATAAAATGGCATGTAGCTTCTGCCTTGGCAGCAGGGACACTAGTATTTGAATTCCTGAACTATGATATGAGAAGGTCAAGCACACTGAGCTTACTTTGTAAGAGAGGCCATGTGGAGGTCTTCCAATTGACAGTTTCAGCAATGTTCCTGGTGACAGTCAGCATCAATGGCCAACCATATATGTAAGTCATCTTGTATGGCCAGTACAGTTGGGACTTCAGGTGACAGCAGCCCTAGGTTGCACTTCAGCTCTAACCACAGGGGAGACAAATACATATTGCCCAATTAAGCCCTTCCTGAAATTCTGATCCACAAAATGAAGAAAAAAATTAAGTTTATGCTTTAAGCCACTAAGTTTTGTTGTAGTAAGTTTTACAGCCATAGTAACTGAGTGATAATTGTATATTATTTTTCAGTATCCTGTTGTGTTTGGTTTGAGCTGAACTAAAAAAAGTATATATTTATGTTTTAATTTTAACCAGTTTTGCTATCAGAGTTATATAGAAACATTTGGATATTTTCTGTATTAAATCTTCTGTAATTCTAATACCTTAAAGTTTTGAAAAGACTTACAATAAAACCATGTGGATATAGATCTTTGCAATACAGTACATACAATGAAAATATTAATTTATATGCAAGGCAACACACTAAAAACTTTACACAAATTATTTTTTAATTCATGCAACAAAAATCATTACAAGGTAGTGTTGTCATGCCAATTTTAAAGGTGTTGGGACTATGGCATAACAATTGGCCAAGGACACATAGTGAGTACAAAAACCCAAAAATTCTGGTTTCAATGGACGTGACTCTGGATAGTATACATAGGTGTTCAATTTCTTTGGTGATTATTGGCAATCCAGTCAAGTTAAATTTTGCATATATATTACTCACGTCAGTTTCCCCAAAACATGGTTTACATCAGCTAGATATAAAATTTGTTTATAGATGTAAAATATGCCCACTTACTTTAAGTTCACTTAAAGTCATATCTCTATTTTTAATTTATTAGGCTTGACAGATATTTGCATATCACATCATTATTTTATATAATAAACCCCTGTATCATCTTGTGTATATAAAAATGATATAAATTTATATATAATAAAAAATATTTATAATAAAATAAGTTTTACATATTTGTAATAAAATAACTTGCATATGTTTTACATATATGAGTGTATGTGTGCGTGTGTGTGTATAGTTTTCCCACTCTCCCAGATAGAGGTTTTGAATCTTCTCTCTCCACAAGTCTCTAATTCAACTTTTACTACCCTCGTGCTCTGCTGAAAAGCTTGATTCATTTGGTGGGAGAAATGAAGAGAGTAATTGACTTTTTTTTTTTTATCATGGTAAGAATGCATAAAATAAATCTAACTTCTTAACAATCTTTTAAGTACAGAGTATTGTTAATTACAGGCACAATGTTGTATAGCAGATCTCTAGAACTTATTCATCTTGTATAACAGAAACTTTATGCCTGTTCAACAGCAACTCAACTCCCATTTTCCCCTAGCCCCATCCCCTGGCAACACCATTCTAGTCTCTGTTTCTATGAGTTTGACTAATTTAGATTCCTCCTATAAGTAGGAATATGTAGTATTTCTCCTACTATGTCTGACATATTTTACTTAGCATAATGTGTTTCATATTCATCCATATTGTCTCATATGGCAAGATGACCTTATTTTAAAAGCTGAATAACATTTTATTGTATAAAATGAATGTGGTGATTCCTCTGTAATGCACGAAGTGAAGGTTTTTAAAGACACATATATAAAAGGTGTTTCTTGGAGTGTTATTGAGCTGCATGTTGATAATAATGTAATTTTAGTGAATGTATGTGGTGACAAATCTCTAATGCTTATAGTAAAATGCTTTAAGTGCTTAAATATATATATTTCTAAGAGTGCAAAAAAATCCATTATATATATGCACTACATTTTCTTTATCTATTCAAGCATTGATTGACAGTTGGTTTTTTTTTTCATACCTGAGCTATTATTGATAATGAAATAATTATTAAAAATATTAAAATGCATATATACAAATTCTTATATATAATATGATAATCCTAAGAGCACAAAAAATTCATTTTATATATATGTGCCATATTTTCTTTACCCATTCGTCCATTGATAGACAGTTGGGTTGTTTTTTTCATACCAAGGCTATTTATGAATAATGCTGCAAAGAATATGGCAGTGCAGATGTCTTTCCAAGATCCTGATTTTAATTATTTTGGCTATACACCCAGAAGTGGGATTACTTGATCATATGGTAGCTCTATTTTTAATTTTTTTAGAAACTTCCATACTATTTTCAAGACTAGTTGTAGTACTTTACATTCCCAGCAACAGCGTAGAAGTTTTTCCATTTTTCTCCATTCTTGCCAACACACAGACACACACATATATTACATACATGTGTGTATATGTACATATATATAATAGCCATCTTAACAGAAGCATGATGATATCTCATTGTGATTTTGATTTTAATTTTCCTTAAAATTAGAGAGATTTTACATTTTTTTTAAAAATAGATGTAGTGATTTTAAAATTTTATTTTATTTTAGATACGGGGGTATATATGCAGGTTTGTTGCATGTGTACTCATTGTTTAGCTTTTGCTTGTAAGTGAAAACATGCAACATTTGATTTTGTTTCTGAGTTATTTCTCTTAGGATAATGGCCTCCATGCTGCTGGGAAGGGCATGATTTTATTTTTTTATGGCTGCATAATATTCCATTATGTATATATGCCTCATTTTCTTTAATCAACCATTGATGGACACTTGAGTCTATAACTTTGCAATAGTGCAAAAATGACTTTGTAAATAATGCTGCAATAAACATATGGGTGCAAGTGTATTTTTAGTAAATAATTTATTTTCCTTTGGGTAGATACCCAGTAGTGGGATTGCTGGGATGAATGGTAGTTCTATTTTTAGTTCTTTAGGAAATCTCCATACTGTTCTCTATAGGAGTTGAACTAATTTACGTTCCCACCAACATTGCATAAGCATTCCTTTTTATTCACATCTTCATCAAGATATATTGAATAACTTCATATACTTGTTGTAAATCTGTCTCTCTTTTTTTGAGAAATGCCTATTCAAGTCCTTTATCAATGTTTTAATTATGATTTTTTTTGAATTGCAAAACTTCCATATATATTTGGATATTAACCTGTTCTCATATACATGATTTGCAACCATTTTCACCCAGTACATAGACTGCCATTTAATTCTGTTGTTTCCTTTGCATGCATATGATTTTTACTATGATTTAGTTCTGCTCGCCTATTTTTGCTTTTTTGCTGACGGTTTCAGAGTCAGATCCAAGAAAGCTTTACCTGGACCAATGTAATAAAATTTTTTCTCCTGTATTTTCCTGTAGGAATTTCAGTTGTAGGTCTTAGGTACAAATCTACAATTAATTTTGAGTTGATTTTTGTTCATGTGTAAGATAATTTATTTTTGAGACGGTGTCACTTTTTGTCCCCCAGGCTGGAGTGCAGAGGCGCAATCTCGGCTCACTGCAAGCTCCGCCTCCCGGATTCACGCCATTCTCCTGCCTCAGCCTCTAGAGTAGCTGGGACTACAGGCGCCGCCACCGCGCCCGGCGAAGTTTGTTTGTTTGTTTGTTTGTTTATCTTTAGTAGAGACGGAGTTTCACCGTGGTCTTGATCTCCTGAGCTCGTGATCCGCCCGCCTCGGCCTCCCAAAGTGCTGGGATTACAGGTATGAGCCACCGCGCCTGGCCTCTAATGTCATTCTTAAACATGTGGGTATCTAGTTTTCCCAAAACTATTTGTTTTAGAAACAATTATTTCTCCATTGTGTATTCTTGGCACCTATGTCAAAGATCAGTTCATCATATATGGGTGAACATATATGACATGGGCTCTCTATTCTGTTCCATTGGTTTATATACCTTTTTCAATGCTAGTACTATAAAGTTTTATTTATTGTAGCATTGTAATATATATTTTGAAATCATAAAGCCTGATGCCTCTAGCTTTTTTTTTTTCTTTCTCAAAATTGATTTGGCTATTCAGGGTCTTTTGTGGTTCCATATGAATTTTAGGATTTTTTTCTCTTTCTGAAAAAAAGGCCACTGGAATTTTACCAAAACATATGAAATGCAGCAAAAGCAATACCAAGAGAGAAGTTTACAGTGATAATTAACCCATAAGTTATTTTAAAAGCATACATTAAAAAGGAAAGACAGATCTTAAATAAACAACTTAAGGTTAGCTCCAAGGAACAAGAAAAAGAAGAACCAGGTTAGACCAAGGTTAGCAAGAGAGAAATAATAAAAATTGCAGCAGAAATTTTTTTAAAAGACAGAATGTAGCAACAATGGAAAAATAAAAAAGTAAGAGATGATTTTGAAAAGATATACAAAATTGACAAATACTTACCCAAAGTAAGAATAAGAGAGTAGACTCAAATAAATAAAATCAGAAATTAAAGGGGAGACTTTGTGACTAATACCACAGAAATACAAAAATTATGAAATAAAATTAATAATTATATGCCAATAGACTGGATAACCTAGAATAAGTGGATAAATTTTTAGAAATACACAACCTAACGATACTGAATCTTGAAGAAACAGAAAATTTTAACAGTACAATATAGAATAAGAAAATGAATCAGTAATAAAAACTCTCCCATCAAAGAAAACCCCAAAATCAGATGGCTTTTCTGGTGAATTCTACCAAAAAATTAAATAATTAATACCAATATTTCTCAAACTCTTTAATAATTGAAGATGAAGGAACACTTTCAAACTCATTTTATGAAGCCAGAATTACTCTGATTCCAAAGCCAGACTAGGACACTATGAGAAAATAAAATTACAAGACAATATCCCTTATGCATATACATCCAAAAATTCTGAACAAATACTAGCAAACCTAATTCAAAAGCATATTAAAAGGATCGTACAGTAAGATCATCTATGATTTATCCCAGAATTGTAAGGAAGATTCAACATACACAAATTAGTTGATATACCACATGAACAGAATGAAGGATAAAAATTCTATGATTATCACAATAGATGCAGAAAAAGCATTTGATAAAATTCAGCACTGCCTTACAATAAAAATTCTCAACAAAGTAGTTATAAAATAAATTTATCTCGATATAATAAAAGCCATATATGAAAAACACACAGTTGGTGTCACATTAATGGTGAATATCTGAAATCATTAAGATTGAAAAGAAATTAAGGGAGTCCACTCTCATCATTTCTATTCATCATAGAATTAGGAGTCTAATAGCCAGAGCAATTAATCAAGAAAAATAAATAAAAGGCATTCAAATTGGAAAAGAAGAAATTAATTATCTCTCTTTCCAGGAGGATTGATATTATATGTAAAGAACCCTGAATACTCCAATAAAAAACTATTAGAACTAAAAGAAAAGTCAGTAAAGTTTCAGGATACATAATCAACAAAAAAATTTAGTTTTATTTCTGTACAGTAACAATGAACTATCCACAGAGAAAATAAAAAAATAACATTTATAAAAGCATGAGAAGAATAAAATTTATTTATTTATTTATTTGTTTTTTATTTATTTTGAGACAGAGTCTCGCTCTGTTGCCCAGGCAGGAGTGCAGTGGCGTGATCTCCGCTCACTTTGTAGATGTGATTAAATTGGAGATTTTGAGATGGGGAGATTATCCTATAGCCTCTGGGCAGGCACGATCTATCTGTTAACACAAGGGTCCTCATAAAGAATGAGGAGAGTAGGAGAGTCGGAATGAAATGTGGTGATGGAAGCATCCATCAGATTAATGTGACCATAGAAAGGAAACCACAAATCCGTGAAAGAGGCAAGCTTCTTGATTCTTGGAAGGCAAATCTATTTATTCTCCCCTAGAGACTCCAAAAGGAAGGAACCTCTGTCAATATCTTGATTTTAGCCTAGTGAGATACATTTTGAACTTCTGACTTCCAGAACCACAGTATAATAAGTGTATAGTCTTTGGGCTACTAAGTTCAAGGTAATTGGGTATAGCATCAACGGGAAACTGAGACTAGGCAAACTTCTCATCTAGTCCTCAAAGGAGATATTTAAACCACCTGCTTTTTCTTCAAATGTTTACCTCCTTTCTTACCCTCGGCACAAAATTTACATCTTACTTTGTAAAAAAATAAAAAATTAAAAATTAACCAGAAAAACCCTTCAACTTGCTGCAGGTAACCCTGTCTTCACACTCAATTTTCATAGGCAAGTCGTACACCAAGTATTGTAGACATTTCCATTAATGAAAACGAAGAAAAGTAACCTTATTAAACAGATAATATAGAATCAATGCAAGTAAGTGAAAATCTGTTGCTTCTAGCCTTGAGCCAAGAGGAGATGTAGGATGTTAGTGCTATACACACACACACACACACACACATACACACACACACACACAAAAGAAAAGAATTTGGTAAGAAAAGCAAGTTTTAGAGCTAAAATGAGAGCTTTACTTTGGACACGTTGCCCAACTGTCATCTGAATATCATATTTACAACAATAAGATATTGGAGTTGAATAAGTCAAGGTTAAAAGTAATCTAGTCCAAGTATCTCATGTTTTGTTTAATGTAAGAAGCATAACCTATAAAAATTAAATGACTTGGCCTAGGTAGATACACATATAAGTGGTAAAATCGGGACTGGATTTTAAGTCATATGACAATAATTGCTTTCATTTAAATGCTAATGACTCTACATAAAATATGTTTTTCTTGGAACACCTCTAAAAATCCCAAAGGCAATGTATTAATTTTATTAACCACTTTAATTCCTAGCCTGAAATGATAGTTTAACACTTTGTTCTGTATTGTTAGAACCTGCCATTCACAAAAAAATTATGAATTTCATTCATTGAAAAATTCCTTATTATTTTCTCTTTACATAAAAAATTCTTGTCATTCCAATTTTAAAAGGCAGATAACTTATCATTATGCACTACACATTGCCAACAATGAGGCTCACAACCTTTGCTGTTTTTCAACAACTATAATTTTCTATAGTGATGTTATACATTCTCTATTGTTTGAGTCTTTCAATATCAATAGGCAACTGAATATGCATCTCAGACTACATAACAGCCACATGACCACTGTAATCTTTACTTGCACAGTATTTATGTGTGACTTAAATGCCAATAATACTGTAATCTTCCTAAACTCTATATTTATGTTATGAAGTCTGTGCTTATACTTGTAAATAGCAACCAAACTGGTACTAAGAGACAACCACATTACAGCTAAAATTGTGTATCTAACTTCATCCTACCTCCCTGCAATAAACACATACACATAATTATGTGAAAATAGAATTTAGATCAGTAAAAAATACTTCTAGAATAATTTCAGATGAAATATATAAATAAATAATATAAAAAGTAGATGGAATATAACTCATCTATTTACTCTGAATGTTTCCAACTTCATATATATTATTCTGCATCTTCATAATCTATTATGTTTTGACATCCTCATAGTGTCACAGCTACTTACACTATTGCGACATTGATGTCAGAGATACTTTAGTTACTAAAGAACAATTTTTATTTGTATTTGTTCAATGCCCCAAAACTATGTCTAATTAAACAATTGACAGCTGCCTTTCTTGAACTCTTAGCCATTGAATATAAATTGATAAATAAATTTGATATACTTGAATAGTAGGAATGGCAATGCAAATGGACTTTTCAGACATCATAAAACAGATTATTTGTATATTTAAATATTATTAATGCTATTGAATTAAAATTATCAATACTAATGTTTTTAAAATATTAACTTTTTTGTTATTCATTATATCATGACTTGTAACATTCATAGCCTCTAAGGCTTAGGTAAATTTGCTATATGTTATTATTTTTATCACTAACTTGGATTCTTCTTTGAAGCCTGGACATTGTGACATGGTCCACATTGACCCAAATCTTAGGCAGAGGCCTCTAACATTTAAAAAATTTACTTGATATGAAATACAAACCTCAGGTAGTTGACTTAAATAAAGATTTTAATTTTACACAAAGTAGAATTTTCCAGAATTTTGGTGCATTGTAACATTTATATAGCATGTGATACCTAGCATATAATCCTATCATGATTATATATAGATGATCTATTAGCATTGTTAAAAATGTATAGGTTTCTCATTAGTATTTTATAATAATTAGTCAGGGCTATTATAATTAGAAAAGGTTTAATTTCCTATGAGATGAGAAATTACATATGCATATTTAACTCTCATCTTTTAGGTTATTTGTCTAATTTGTCATTTAAATATGCTGTTACACCTTCTTTCTAATTTATTATTGTGTAATGTCCATCAACATGAACCAGATGGTGTACTCTCCTCCCATCTTCTTATTTTATATGAGCAACTGATACTAATAATTACTTTCTATTATTTGTGTTCTTGATGTTTGGAGGACTGCTTTAAATAACACAAGTTTTGATCACTCTTTTATGATCTGTGCAAAGTAACTGATTTATACCAGTACTCCTAAGAAGACACACCTGAAAAATATAATAAAATACTAAACCCATAAACTACCATACTACTAATAATTAGAACCATAAAAATCTAAATATTATATTACTGTTTGTAGCTAACTTTATTCATCACAATTAATATTAATCTTTATGTTTCCATTAATCATCACTATATACTTATGTCATTATCAAGGTTGAGCTTATTGTGATAAATCCCTATTATATTGTTGATGTAGTTGCTGTTTGCTTCAGATAAAATGGTCATAGCTTCAACCATGGGTAAACCTTTAGCTAGCTTCTTAGTTGTTTTATGACTATGTTGCAATTAAAGCATAGTGATTAACAGCACAAACTCTAAAAGCAGACAGACAGAATTTCTATCCTATCCCTACTAGTTCTGTAATCTTAGACAAGTTATTTAACCTCTCCATGCTTATCTGTAAAATGAAGGAAATAATGGTTCCAACCTCACAATGTTATGATGAGAATTGAAGAAATTAATCCCTGTGAAGCAACTGAAACAGTTCTTACTAAACATTATAATTAAACTTTTAATAATTGGTATTAAACTTTTAATAATTATTAGCTATCACCACTATAGTTTTGTTGCTATTATTATATTATTTTATTATTAGACATAAAAGAGTATTCTAGAAACACCTTTATTTTCTATTTTAATATGTGGAACCAATACTTCTCCAAGCATTTTGGATTATTTTTAATGTTAGTTTCTTATTCGATGCACAAATCTAGGAGTAGCAGGGTGTAGGATGGCATAGAGTTTTGGTGGGCAAGAGTGCTGCTGTTGATGTTGAGCCAGTCTTTGTAAAGAAACTGTCTCTTATTTGCAGTTATGAGATTTCATTGACCTTTTCAGTGTAATTTTATGGCAATGTCCTCTAACATTTTAAGCAGGTTTATGGATATGCAATTCATACCATATAATTCATTCATTTAAAGTATACAATTTAATGGATTTTGGTATGCTCATAGAGTAGTGAAACCACCACCAAAGTCTATTTCAGAACATTTTCATCTCATCACAAAGAAATTCTGTAACCATTAACAGTCCCTCTCAAGCTGACCCCTCAAATCTGCCCATCCCAAGACAACAACAAATCTACTTTTGTTTCTACAAATTTTCCTATTTTGGACATTTTATATGATACAATCATATAATACATGACTTATTTCACTTGGCATAATGTTTGCACGGTTTATCCATGTTGTAGCATGTATTATTGCTTTATTCCTATTTATTTCAGGAAAAAATTTACTCTATGGATATCCCATATTTTTTACATCCTTTCATCACTTGATAGACATTTGGGTTGTCTACACTTATTGGCTTTTATGAATAGTTCTGCTATGAACATCCAGTATCTTGTTTGTAGTGTCTACATTCAGAGCAGCACTAACTTAATAACAAAAATTTCCAAGCATAAATTATCTTAATGAGTAACTCAAAAATCAAATGTAGCATTTAGAAGAATAAGAAAATTTACTGAAATGAAACAAATGAGCTATCATGGAAGGACATTACCAAAAGAAGTGACAACTATAATAGAGAATGTCATTAGCAGCTGAACAATTATGCAAACAAAAAAAAAAAAAGAAAAAAGAAACAACAACCACTACTAGAGTATTTGGATAAGACAATTAGAGCTAAAGATATATAGACAATTCACCATAGTTACCACTTCTAAAATAAAGGCAATAATAAGATAATTTTGGAGCTCAAATTATGTATATGCATATAATTTATACTCACTGTTAGTATTTTTAGGAATATTTAATGATTGTTTTTATATTAAAAAATATAACAGTAACATGTCTAAAACTTAAACTTCTTGAAAAGGTATCTTACTACCGGGAGAATTCTTAAGCTCTGAATAATGGAAATAAATTCCAGTGGTTCATGTCATAACTGGGCATGTAGCAGCAATGGTGATACGGTTTGGCTGTGTCCTCACCCAAAACTCATTGTAATCCTCAGAATCCCAAAGTGTCAAGGAAGAGACCTGGTGGGAGGTGATTAAAACATGGGGGCAGTTTCCTCCATGCTGTTCTTGTGATAGTGAGTGAGATCTAGTGGTTTTATAAGGCAGTTTTCCCTGCTCTTACTCACACTCCCTCCTGCCACCTTGTGAAAAAGGTGCCTGTTTCCTCTTCTGCTATGATTGTTAAGTTTCCTGAGGCCTCTGTAGCCATGCGGAACTGTAAGTCAATTAAACTACTTTCCTTTATAAATTACCCAGTCTTGGACACTTCTTTATAGCAGTGTGAGAATGAACTAATACAGGAAATTGGCACCGTGGAGAGTGAGGTACTACTATAGAGATACCCAAAAATGTAAAAGTGATATTAGAAGTCGGTAACAGGCAGCGGTTGGAACTGTTTGGGGGGCTCAAAAGAAGACAAGATGTGGGGAGGTTTGGAACTTTTTAGAGACTCATTGAATGATTTTGACCAAAATGCTGATCGTAACATAGATAACAAAGCCCAGGCTGAGGTGGTATCAGATGGTGATGAGGAACTTCTGGGGAACTGGAGCAAAGGTCACTCTTGATAGGCTTTAGTAAAGGGACTAGCAGCATTTTCCCCTGGCCTAGAGATCTGTGGAACTTTGAACTTGAGAGAGATGATATGAAATTGGAACTTATGTTTAAAAGGTAAGTAGAGCATAAAAGTTTGAAAACTTTGCAGACTGATGAGGTGATAAAAAAGAAAAAAAAATTTCTGGGAAGAAATTCAAGCAAGATGCAGAAATTTGTGTAAGTGACAAGAAGCCAAATGTTAATCATGAAGACAATGGGGAAAATATCTTCAGGGCATGCCAGAGATACTGGGGTTAGACCCTCTCATCACAGGCCCAGAGGCTTAGAAGGGAAAATGGTTTTATGGGCCAGTCCCAGGGCCCCCTGCTCTGTGCAGCCTCAGGACTTGGTGCCCTGTGTCCCAGCTGCTTCAGCTCCAGCCATGGCTAAAAGGAGTCAAGGTACAGCTCAAGCGATTCCTTCAGAGGGTGCAAACCCCAAGCCTTGGCAGCTTTCACATGGCATTAGGCCTGTTAGTACACTGGAAACATTAATTAAAGTTTGGGAACCTCTGCATAGATTTCAGAGGATGTACAAAAATGCCTGCATGTCCAGGAAGAAGTTTGTTGCAGGAGTTGAGACCTCATGGAGAACCTCCTCTAGGAAATGTGGGTTTGGAGGCCCCACACAGAGTCCCCACTGGGGCACTGCCTAGTGGAGCTGTGAGAAGAGGGCCACTGCCCTCCAAACCCCAGAATGGTAGATCCACTGACAGCTTGAACTTTGCACCTGGAAAAGCCACACACACTCAACACCAGCCAGTGAAGGTAGCGAGGAGGGGGGCTGTACCCTGCAAAGCCACAGGCACAGAGTTGCCCAAGACCATGGAGCCCACCCTCTGCATCAAGGTGACCTGGATATGAGACATGGAGTCGAAGAAGATAATTTTGGAGCTTTAAGATTTAATGACTGCCCTGATGGATTTCAGACTTGCACGGATCTGTAATCCCTTTGTTTTGACCAATTTCTCCCATTTGGAATGGGAGCATTTATCCAATTCCTGTACTCCATTATATCTTGGAAGTAACTAACTTGCTTTTGATTTATAGGCTCCTAGGCAGAAGGGACTTACCTTGTTTCAGATGGTACTTTGGACTTGGACTTTTGGGTTAATATTGGACTGTGTTAAGACTTTGGGGGACTGTTAGAAAAGCATGATTGTATTTTGAAATGTGAGAATATGAGATTTGGGAGGGATCAGGCACAGAATGATATGGGTTGGCTGTGTCCCCACCCAAATCTCATCTTGAATTGTAATCCTCATAATTCCCACATGTCTAGGAAGAGACCTAGTGGAAGGTGATTGGATCATGGGACAGTTCTATGCTGTTCTGATAGCAAGTGAATATAAAACCACAAGTTCTGGTGGTTTTATAAGGCAATTTTTCCTGCTCTTGCTCACACTCTCTCCTGCCACCTTGTGAAGGTGCCTGCTTCCCCTTCTGCCATAATTGTAAGTTTCCTTAGGCCTCCCTAGCGATGCAGAACTGTGAGTCAATTAAACCTCTTTCCTTTATAAATTACCCAGTCTCAGGCAGTTCTTTATAGCAGTGTGAGAATGGACTAACATAAATGGCAAGGCGAATACAATGATGGCTATTTTATATTTGCAACTTCTATAGGAAGCAACTATCTACTTAGCATTTACCATCAAGTTTGAAGAGGATGCTTTGTTAGCTAAATGTCAAAATGTCTCCTGAAAATGTTTTAGTAATATTTTTAAAATAGTATCAAAGTATAGCAAGTTATGTAACATTATAATCTCACACTTTTTTTTAGTCTAAAGGCAGTTTATTCTCTTTAATGCATATTTGAAGAAAAATTATGTCAATACATGATTATAACTAAAGCAGAGAAATATAGATGCTATTCACATATTTTGTATTTCCATTCAATTTTTAACATATGTTTATTTTCATTTTTTAGGTTGATAACCATTCTGTTGAAATAATTCTCCATCCTACTTATTGTAGGAACTTTCTGTATTATTACATACTTATTTCACCTGGAGTTGAAATATGGATAGTGATCACATATTCCTAAATAATTTACAAAATGAATTTTATATTTTACCTTAAGGCATCATTTGTAACATTGTGTTTAGAATAACAACATTAAATATAGAATAACTTGGTCAACATTTTCATGGTTTTAAGACATTGGTTCTTTTTAAACTTTTCTACCTTTCTTAGGCATACTTATTAGTACACCACATTTTAATTTGAAAATGCCAAATAAACATGGCTTATTATTACAGTTGAGAAGAGTGGCTTTTAAACAGAGCTTCAAGCAGAAGACAAGCAGTTCATTCAAATTTTAAAATATTGTTGTTAAATTCTTTAACTGATATGTTATCAACAATTTCTAATTGTATTTTATGCTTAAACAGCTGTAAAGAATACCTCATTTTCCAAGTGAAGTTAGATTGGTATACTACAGCCAGGGTTTTAATTCAGATTTGTCAAGATATGAAACACATTTTTTAATAATAAAAAATCAACTTTGAACACATGCCTTACTAATATTCATGTTTCATATCACATTTTGTCAACCAATGTGATTTTAATACCATTATTCTGCAATTTGACATTATTAAGGAGTTATCATTTCAGAATTTTTGTCACCTAGTTGATATTGTTTTAGTTTTACTCAATAGCACCAGAAGCCTCATTTTAGAGTGGCAATATATTACTCTGCAGTGGACATCTATAGTAGAATGAAGAATGGCTGAGATCACTCGTAAAACAGCCTTATGTTGTTCATGAGGGAATGAGTTGAAGTGGTAGTGTAAGCCTTGAGGGCAATGTTGTAGATATCAATTTTAAAGTCTGTTCTGCTTGTAATAAATACTGACTGCATCATAGATCGGTCTTTTCACTCATAATTTTTGAACTCTTGTCCTGTTAGTCGTTAAGTAATTTCTTGATTTAAGAAAGGTATTCATGAAAGAACATTAATTCTTTAAAAATTACTAGCATACCCACCCTTCCTACACCAATGCAGAGTAAGTCAACCAAAGACCACAGCATTACCCAGTTTAATCTCTCATTTCATCCTTCCATCTTGCCTATATTAATCTAAGTGGGATCTTTAGTTACCATCAGAAAATATTACCATAAGAAAATAAGAAGCACTTATTTCCTACACTATATGTCAAATATAGATGTCAGGATTGATAAATAGATTTATAAGTCATTTCATTTCAGGAATGCCTTACCATACTGATTAATAACTATCTCCCAGTTTATAAGGCCAGAAAGCCAAACTTAAACTCTATGCTAGTGACTGAAAATAATTATTGTGTTTACTGAAGGATGAGAATTTGAAAGATTAAAATAAGAAGACAGGAACAACAACTAAAGTCTGATTTAGTGTAAGATTTTCTGACTTTAATAAAATGAAGCAAATATGATTATTAGGGCATGTATTATATGAATTAAAAAATACTTGAGAATAAGTTGACTCATATCCTATAATAAAAATCATAAGCATACTACTATATAAGGTGAGTATATTATGTTGTAACTATATATAAAATTTTCAGTTTGTCCTTACTAATTAACTGATAGTGGGACTTACCAGTGTGAGATAGTTGCAACAATCTCCTTGTCTTTGTGTTTCAGCTGGTGCTTGTCACACATTTCAACATTTACCCTAGATTGCCTGTCTAATTTTTGCTTTGGGATGCTAAGAAATTTGATTTTCAGCTTTAATCTTTTAAATATATCAAGTTGCTATGGCATTTTAGTTTTTTTTTTTAAATTTAAATTAGGTAGCAATTTTGTTTTTAAATTTAATCAAAATTTACTAAATACAACAGAAATTACATCATTTATATTTTTTATAGAGTATAAGTGGTTTTATAGAACATAAGTTGTTGTAACCACTTATATTCATGACAACAATTTTGGATACAAGGTTAAAAATATGTAAGGGGATATATATATATATACACATATATACACGTATATATGTGTATATATGTATATATGTTTGTATATATACGTGTATATATGTGTATATATACGTGTATATATGTGTGTATATATACGTGTATATATGTGTATATATATACGTATATACAAGGAGATTGTTGTATATATGTATATACGTATATATGTATATATGTATATATGTATATATATGTATATATGTATATATGTGTATATATGTATATATGTATATATATATATATGTTGGTTTTTGAATAGATAGCTAGATAGACAGAGATATATATGGAGAATATTAAAGCAAAGAATTTTGAAAGGAATGGCTTAAAACTTATTACACATTTTTACATTTCTTAGCCAGGAGTCCTTAATTGGAAAGGAAGGTGGGAGTGTACCTTAGGAATTTAGGTGCAATATGTTAGTTTAGGTGAGTTTTTTCAAATTATTCTTTTATGAATAATTATTGTGAGGTTTTTGAGCCAATGAGTGAGCCAAAGTAGTGTGAAATCAGATCACTATATATCTCTGCAGCACTAAGCCCAACCAAATTTCACTGTCTTTCCAAGGTAACAATATTATAAAAATAAAATTTAACAATCTAAATTTGTGGGGATTTGTCTCTATAAAAAATATAAAATAATCATATAAGAAATATTTTTGGTTTTTTAAAAAAGTAGGGAAAACAATCACTTCCCTTCATGTCATTTGATGTCTCACTAAAGTGTAATCCATGAATCATAGGTTAAAAAACTATTTCTAGGCTGAACAAGGTGGCTCACACCTATAACCCCAGGACTTTGGGAGGCCAAGGCAATCGGATCACTTGAGGTCAGGAGTTTGAGACCAGCCTGGCCAACATGGTGAAACCCTGTCTCTACTAAAAATATAAAAACATGAGCCAGGCATGGTGGTGTGCACCTGTAATCCCAGCTATTCAGGAGGCTGAGGCACGAAAAATGCTTGAACCATAGAGGTGGAGGTTGTAGTGAGTCGAGATCATGCCACTGAACTCCAGTTTGGGTAACAGAGCAAGACTCCATTTCAAAAAAAAAAAAAAGAATAAAAAAAGAAAAAAAAATTCTAAAAAAAAAGAAGTTATTTATTTTCAACCATTTATATTTTTTTAACTTAAGAAAACCTACATTCATACTCCTTTTCCTTTTTTGTTTTAACATTATGAAACTTAAAACTAAATTTTAGGATCAATTAAGTTTAGTAGCCTTAGCTTTTTATCTTTCCTAGAGTTGTTTTTCCATAAATTATTATACTTCATATCTGTTTTAAGTTTCTAGCATATTATTATTTTTTCATTTATTATTATCCTTTAAACATTGGTCTAGAAATGAGAATGGCAACAATTAATTCATTTGATAAGGTATTAACAGGGTATTAATTAAAATGCAGAATCCGCAGCTGAGCTCTCAAGTACTTTTTTAGGAAGGCTTCATACGTATTAAAATGCACTATATTTCTACACTTGTGTACCTACACATGCCTTATTATGGGCTCAAAAATGGGGTGTGTACATGTGGCTTTTGTTTGTTCGTATAATTTTTTTGTTTGTATAATTTTTTTTTGCTAAGGGTAATTATGTGGAATACAAATATGAAGAAAACCCCATTATGTATACTCCATTTTTTCTTACAGTAGTTTTCAAAGATAAATTTGTCATTGAATCTGCTTCAGATTTGGGCTTCTGTATAATATTTTATTTGAAAAAAGATTCCTGTGACAAAAATTTAATTTTTTGATGTTTATGTACATAGTAGGCGTATATATTTATGTTTATGTACATAGTAGGTGTATATATTTAATATAAGAAGTTTGATACAGGCTTAAGGTGTGCAATAATCACATCAGGGTAATTGAGGAATCCATCACCTTAAGCCTTTATCATTTGTTTGTGTTAAGAACATGTTAAGAACATGCCAATTCCACTCTTTTAATCATTTTAAAATATGCAATATGTTATGGTTGACTGCATTCACCCTGTTGCACATATACTGGGCCTTATTTATGCTAACTATATTTTTACACCCATTAACCATTCCTACTTTTTTTCCCTCCTCTCTACTACTCTTCCAACTTCTGATCACCACTATTCTACTCTCTATCTCCATGCATTCAGTTGTTTTTAATTTTTAGCTCCTACATATGAGAACATGTGAACTTTCTCTTTCTGTGCTCTTATTTCACTTAACATAATCATTTCTAATTCCATCACTGTTGTTGCAGATAACAGGATCTCATTCTTTATGGCTCAGTATAATGGAATCATGTTCCATTGTGTATATATATTACATTTTATTTATCCACTCATCTGTTGATAGACACTTAGGTTGATTCCAAACATTGGCTATTGTGGATAGTGATGCACTATACACAGGAATGCAGGTATCTCTCTAATATACTCCTTTCCTTTCTATTGGATATATATATGGCAGTGGGACTGCTGAATCATATGGTAGTTCTATTTTTTAATTTTTATTCTGTTCTCCATAGTGCTTTCCTAATTTACACTTCCACCAACAATGTATGAAGATTCTACTTTCTCTGTATCTTTGCAGCCTTTGTTATTGCCTGTCTCTTGAATAAAAGCCATTTTAACTGAGGTGAGATAATATCTCTATTTCATTGTGGTTTTTGTTTACATTTCTCTGATGATTAATTATAATGGGCATTAGTTCGTAAACCTGTTGGCCATGTGTATGCTTGTGACTAAAATTTTGAAACATATCTGATTTACTACCTTTGGTATAAAATCTTAATTGTACCACTTAGTATGTTACTAATATATATTATAGGACTGACTTCTCTAAATGTTTGTTTCCTTACCTTAAAGGTAGGTAGAGTAATGCCTGCCCCACTTCCTCTATGGTTTGATGGAAAGAAAAAGCTGGCGAATTTAAGAGGATTATGTAAAATAGTAGTGAAAATAACAAATGAAAATGGAATATCTAGCCTCATTAAAATTTATAGTAATATTAAATATATACTTTTCAAACATTAAGGGATAGTTTTGTATTTCAAGGTTCTGAGATTTTTCAGTATTGCCTTGTTCATCATATTTAATATTTTTATGTTGCAAATTTTTGAGTTCAAACTTAACTGCTAATTTCTCTGAACAGAATAGTCTGTCTTTACACAGAAATACCCTCATGTCTTTGTAAAAATATTCTTTTTCTGTACCATAAGATGACTTTTTAGCTATCATTTCTTAAGATATTGACACTAAATTTTAAATTTTATTCTGATGGTAGCTGCAAAAAGCTAAAAAAAAAATTTAGTTTTGTTTACTAAAATATTCTTAGAAATCATTGATCATCCAAATAAAAATATACATGCATGCACATGTGGTCATGTGTATTCCTTTGAATCAGAATAAGAAAATAAAAAGCTCACTATTAAGTATACAATAATTAAAATTCAGAAATTTTTTTAAAACTTCTTTTTGTGAAGTTATATGCTGCCACAGGATAGACATCAGGTCTTTCTCTATTAAAAACTACATAGTTCTGTTAATTATCTTAGTAGAATATCAGTAATATTTATACTTAAATTCACTGAGGAAAGGTAATGTTTGTAAAGGGAGACTATTTCTGAATATTTGTGTAAATTTCTGTAATTTTGCCTACTAATAGACAAGCCATGGAAACACTAACGGTTTATTTCTGCCACTAAGAGAGAATTAAAAATATGTATATATTATTTGGCAGGAATATGTGCTAGTCCCAAATAGCAGAAGCGGGTATGTACTAGAAATGAATTTATTTATGATCCACAGAAAACGGTTCTACTATATGATTTTGTCTATTGAAATGTTCCATAAGAAGTGCATGTTTGGATAATATGTATGACTAAGAGTTAATCATATATTCTAAAGCAAAATATAAGCCAGCAAAAATAATACAAAATACATTATAAAATAAAGGCTTTAGTGACAATATGATTTATTTAAATGGCTCCTTGGAACTTGATATTCTCTTAAACATAGAAAGCACTGTCTGCATCATAATAGATATATTTAGAAATTATATTGTTGTAAGCATTAAAGTGTTATTCATGAAATTACAGAGAAATTTAATTTCAAATTCAGATTTTCATGATTTTGTCCAGTAGACCTATGTAATCTTAAAGACACAAAAACAAGACCACTACAGCTATTTGAAAACAACGAATACAACCACAGCCTATTAAGCAAAATGGTCATGTCAATTCTTTCTAGAGTTTTCCATCCTCATACCATGACTCAATAGATCTCTTAGGTCTAATTCAAAAAGAGAAAATTCAAACAATCTAAAGTTTGTTGATTCTTCAGTTTCTTTCTGGATTTGTTTTCGGAGTAAAGCACTCACAAAGCATTGTGTTCAAATATTTTCAGTGATGTTAACTGGTAATTATTACTTGCTAGATAAATAGTTGAACAAAATGTTAGTATTTTTAATTCTAAGCGGGCAACTCCAGGAAGAAGAGACCAAGAATTTTTCAGGCCTGGCACGGTGGCTAACACCTGTAATCCCAACACTTTGGGAGGCTGAGGCAGGTGGATCACCTGAGGTCAGGCATTCGAGACCAGCCTGGCCAACATGGCAAAACCCCCTCTCTACTCAAAATACAAAAATTAGCTGGGCCTGGTGACACATGCCTATAATCCCAGCTACCCAGGAGGCTGAGACAGGAGAATTGCTTGAACTTGGGAGGTGGAGGTTGCAGTGAGCCGAGATCATGCCACTGAACTCCAGCCTGTGCAACAGAGTGAAACTCTGTCTTCCCACCAAAAAAATAATAATTTTTCAGTGTTTCTTCAGTTAGAAAGAATAGCTATAGTGTTGTACTTTCTTTCCATAAAATAAGAATATATGCCCTAATTTGGAAAAAATATAATTTAAAATAAAAGCACCAAAAGTATTTTTGTAACAGATAGCATGGATTTATTATAATTTTCCATATGAAAATAAATCGAATAAGGCAAGGAAAACACAAACTCATCTGCTGTATGTTCCTCACATAAAGAAGACTCAGTATACAATGATTAATACCAGAAGACTCAATATGCAATAATTAAAACTAGTAAATCATCAAGATGATTAATTGCATTAATCATGAACTAGCTTTAAATAGTTAGCCCAATAAATAAAAGAAACCTTCCCTAACTCCCAAATGAATTACACAGCAATTTCAAGAGGTTATCTTATACATTAATGGAGATCCACCTATACTAAGACTCTGAGACTTACAGGTCCAATGGGAAAAGATGTATTTATAGCAACAAAATAAACTTATCCAAAGATATTACATAAAGTAACATAAACAAAATGCATACATATTTAAGATTTTATTTTGTACCATAGTCACTAGTCAGTGAAAAAAGTATTTAAAGTATTACTTTTATGCTAAAATTGTATTTCTAGTTGTTCCTGAAATTGCCATAGGCTTACAAATGGCAAAACAGATAGTAGCTCATTTATATGCAACATATTATGTACATTTTCCCTAATTTTCTCTCTATCAAACACAACATAGAAAACCATGGAATGGAGGAAAATGTTCCTAGTTTTCCTGCAGGATAGTCCACTTTGATGTCACATGTATCTTCCCTAAATGATGTCTACTCAGAACCTCATTTATCTTCTCTAGTCGTCTGTGATATATTATTAGAAGTCATTTGGGTAGATTTAAATCTGTACATAAAAAAGTAAGCACTAGGAAAACAAATGAAAGGTCAATAAAACAATACCACAAATATGACTTTCATTCATTCATTCAAAAAATATTTATTTATAACTTTCCTTGGAGAAAAACAGCCAGATGAATAGCACAATGGCCATAGTTGCAGCTTAGAACACAGCCTCAGGAGTGACAGTCATTAATCATGTAAAGAAAATTGGCGTATGACACTAAGTGTGGTAAAGATATATTTTTAAAAGCCACAGTCGCTCATGCCTGTAATCCCCACATTGGGAGGCCAAGTTCGGAGGATCATTTGAGGTCAGGAGTTCAAGAACAGCCTGACCAACGTGATGAAACCACATCTCTACTAAGAATACAAAAAAAAAAAAAAATAGCCAAGCTTGGTGGTGCATGCTTAGAGTCCCAGCTACGCTGGATGCTGAGGCAAGAGAATCGCTTGAACCCAGGAGGCGGAGGTTGCAGTGAGCCAAGATTTCGCCACTGTACTCCAGCCTGAAAAAAAAAAAAAAAAAAGCCACAATCCACTGTCTCGCAGTTGAGTCTTTGACTTGAGTTCGAATAGGAGTTGGAAAGAGGTCAGAGGGAACAGCACGGTCAAGATCCTGAGATAACAAGTAGCATAGAATGACTGAAGCACTGGAAACACCTCAGTTTGTCTAGAAAAATTAAATATACATAAAGAGGAGTCTGCAGAGTTAGGCAGTGGGTGTGTCATGTAAGGCTCTGTGGGACTTCGGCCTTTGTTTTAAAAACCATGGAATGCTAATGACAGGAATTAAGCACATTAGGAGGTCAAAGATGACATGGTCAGATTTGCAGTTTGCAAATACCGGTTTAGATGTGGGTGCATTAGTTCATAGTTATTATTAGTTGTCTAGATGAGAGATGATATTAGTTTGGCAGATGTTGTTAACTGAAAAAATAGTGCTGAACAGTGAGTGGAATGTAGAGAAATTAAAGACTTAAAGAACTAAATCTTAAAATAATTTTTATAAGTTAAATATAAAACATTGTTTAGCAAGATATATCAAGAAGGACTTGATTTCTACCACAAGCAAATAAACTGGGTCACCTAAAAAGAAGACATGAAAGAAGACACAGCCAGGCAAGGAAAAATAATAAATCTGTCTTTTCTTTTCGTATTAAATGTGAGATACCTGTAGTCATCCAATAAAAATTCAAATAGTCAACTAAATATGTAGACTGTGAGGTAATAAAGTGTTGATTCTTGCTTATTTCTCTTTCGTGAACTGTAAAGAGAAGTATTGACCCACTGGTCACCTCAAAAATCTATAAGCTACATCCCAATAATGTGAGACATGTTCTTCTAATCACAGAGTTTTGATTTGTTAAGAGACAGCAACTTCCTGAGATGTTTATTTATTTTTGAGCACATTACATGGTGGTTGGCATTTACTCTCGGTTTTCATAATTCATGTTGATTTTAAAAGTAGTAAGGAATCTGCTTAAAAAACCTACATGTTGTTTTTCAAGCTTGACCATAGGGAATTACAAAGGCTTTACCTGGCAGTCCTCATGTGGAAAAGCTGCCCTCTTCGCATCAGACTTGGTGCACAGCACTGTGTGTACCCCAGGCTTTGAAGGGAGTTGCAGTCAAGGACTGGAGCCCTTCTGGCTAGTCATGAGCTTGTGCATATTTGCATTCATATTTGCATTCCTGGCCCAGAGTCCTTCATTCTGTTGGCAGAAGTCTTCTTCAGGCACCTCTGCCAAGGCCTACTTTTGGAGATAGGAGGGGGAAAACATGAGGACACTTTTCCCCACTGTGACTCAGTACCCAGTACCTCTGCTATCCCAGCCCTAACCCCAGCCTTTCATCCCACCCCAGGGTCCATAAAACTGATGGAGCCTTTTGTTTGAGTCTCCCTGAATATTAAGATGACCCATGTATCTATACTGATCCATGTGACCCTCAACTAGAGTCGAGTTCCCTGGGGGGAAATAAAACAGGGAGGAATCAGCACTTTCTCCAGTTTTATCCTTTTGCTTACACCTTCACAGTAACGTATCAAAGGCTTCATTGTTACTTTTATTTTGGTTCCTTATAGCTTTAGTGGACTACTCTGGTATCTGGTAACTCGGCCGTTTCTCTAGTTCAGCTGAGTTGCTCGGAAATAACTTACCTATACTTTTTACCATAGTTTTATGTCTTATAATCAGATTAAGTTAAATATGAATTTGTAACTCCATAGTACATGGAATCATAAATGGGAACGAAGACACTCCAATATACAACCTATGCTGAATTTTTAAAGCAACTGTTGTGCTTTGGAAGACAGCTGCATTTGGGGGACAGCTGCATATGTTATTCTACATGAAAATTAAGGTCCTATATGTACATTAAAATTGACACTTAAGGAAAAGTATTTATGAATTATTTTCTTGTAAAATTTCTTTGGGCACCAAGTTTACTGTGCATTCTATATTGAGCTTTCTTTATTCATTTTCAGGTAGTTGGTTGTCTAGTCAGTGAAATTTTATTTTACTTGCATGGCTTAAGTCTTTTAAAGACATTTATTCTGAAAATTAGAGAATCACAGGAAAGCCTGTTGTTTACAATGGGTAATTGATCCTGGCTCATCATTTTCCTTGTCAACATTTTGCTTTTCCTCTCTGGCTTCTTGGAAAATCTAATTTGTGTGCTGCATGGGATTGGTTCTATTACAATATTTTTACTGAGTTTCTCTTTTTCAGTATCATTTATCTTGTAGTTGTTATGATTGCAGTTTTCACTGATTTTTTTCCTCTTCTTTGTGTTCTATTATGTATTTCCCCAAGGCAGTGAGTCATTCTGGGAGTGTTAGGTAATTCGTTTTGTTCAGCAGATTTCTTGCCATGCATGTGCTGTGCATTTAGCATCTTTCAACTCTCCTTCCAAATGTTGCTTTCTTCTAGTAATCACTTTCACCTTTTTCAGTTCATTGCATGATGTAGGAGGCCGAGATCTTTGTTCTGTTTTATTTATTGTTATGTTCCAAGTATATAGGAGAGTCCTTGACACATACTATGTGTTCATTAAATGCATTTTGAGGTAATAAATTAAAGTAAGACTGGTCTTCCAATTATCAATGTTGTCTTGTTAAGAGTGGCTTGTCAAGATTCTTACAATTACTTTAGTCCAAACTTTTAAATGTTTCCATTTGTGCTATTGCCCATTGTAGTTTTCTAAATGCACTAAAGCTTTTTGTGCTTTTGTTATTAAATCATATGGAAGAAATTTCAATTATGAGTTTAATTTTGAATTAACGAGTTGAAATTAAAAACCTAGTAGAATCAAATAACTTTTTACATAATATCATGAAACATACAGAATAATTTCTAACATGGTTCATTGCTCCATAATTTTGTTCCTTCTCTAAGGCCTGATTATTTCAATAGAATTGAAAATCTCACGCAAAATACCACTGAAATAGGAAAAACACACATTCGTTTACAAAGGATCAACCAAACAAAATAAATTTTCCTTTAAAACTTGGCTAAAACATGTAAATGTATGAATTCATATATACATATAAACAAAATATACCTTTTAAATATATTCTATAGTTTAGATAAATAGGATGTATTTATATGCATATCCTAAAAAAGAAAGAGTTGCCTCTTTAATTAATATTTGTTGCTATCCACCAGGAGAAACATGGTTCTTTTCAGCTTTGTTTTTTGTTAAGTTGAAATGGCAGAATGAGATACACTCTGTATTTGAATTGCTATGTGTCAGTCTGGCCAGGACTTAATCCTCTGTGCTCTGTAGTTGGAACCAATTAATAGATAGCCAGAAAGTTGTTTGTTGGGTAAATTGCCCTTCACAATTGATAGTGCTTTCACAGGTTAAACACAAAAGACCTCAACTACAAAGATTTGTTATAAAAATAGGGTAATCAGATCCCACGAACATGTGATTATTTTAAAACTAATAGAAGTGATCAAAATATTAATTCACAAGACTGATATTGGGTAGAAAGACACAGATGAAGAAAAATAAATAAATAAATAAACTATATGGTGTGCTGGCTAGTGATAAATAAATACTCTGGAGAGAAATTTAAGGAATAGTTTGAGTTCCTGAGTTTGAAAGTGTATGTTTGGAGGAAAAGTTGATTCTGAAAGGGGTGGTCGTTGAAAATTTCGATGTAAGGGTCCTTTCTGAGCAAAAAATTAAAGAAAGTGAATGAATTACTCATGTATACTTCTGGAAACATAATGTTATAAGCAGGGCTGGCTACATAATTTGTTGAGTGAGTGAAAAATGAAAGTGGGGGGGTGCTCTTGTTCAAAAGCAGGGAAGTAACTTCTTCCTTTCTCCCATATCTGTCACATCTTGTCATGAATTTTTAAAATTTACTATTTAATTACAGAATTCTATGGGCATGGGATGCTTATTGGGCAAGTATAGACCTTCAGGGGTCACTGGAGCCCAGCTTCATGACTTTGTGCACTCACTCTCCCCGTTTCTGCATCCAAGTCCCCACTGGAAGCAAAGAATTACAGTGACGCTGAGTGTGGGCAGAAAAGTGTATCACTGAGAATTTACTTGCAGGAAAAAGGGAGGAGGTAGGCTCTCATGTAAACCAAGACCCCCAGCCCATAACATTGCTTCATTTTCCTACTGGACTTTTTATAAAACACAAATTCAAAGATAAAATTATTGACAATTTCAATAGAGGGACTATAAAGCATTAAACTAAAAGTCGGTAGTCCTCTTTTAAATGTGGGTTTATGTGGGATTGCCCTGGATACCAACCCATTAATCCATCCTTGGTTACAGAAAGATAAAATATCAAGTACAAAAGCCAGGAACTGGGACTGTGCTAGAGTTTTTAGACCCACGCACAACAGAGTGAGCAAAATAGAGAGTAATAAGAAGAAACAAGTTAGAAGTCTAAGACAGATTCAGATTATTTAAGGTTTTATTGTAATTTTTAAGTTTTTGAATTTTATTTTCAGTGAAACAGACAGTGAGAAGTGATGACATTTTGAACCAGGATTGTAGTGGTGAGAAATGATTTGCTTCTAGATATATTTTGAAAGTAGATATCACAGGTTTTCCTAACAAATTGCATGTGGCATATAAAAGAAAGAGGGGAGCCATGGATAATTCTGAGGTTTTTGTCTGCTGGAATATTAAAGTTAACATTCACAGAGTTTAAGAAGATCATAGTAGACAAGTTTTAGGGAATGTGAATCAGGTATTTGGTTTTAGACAGGTAAACATTTGAAACTTTTTAGTAATGGAAGTAGAGATAAATATTTGCTGAATTGATCATTCATCAGCTATTAAACTTGAATCTGGAGATGAAGAGAAATGTCTGCATGGGAAATATAAAGTTGGGAGCCATCAGCATTGTGCATAGATGATATTTAAAGCTATGCTTGAATGATTTTATCAGGAAAATAAGTGAATTTAGAGGAGAGATACAGGGATTGAACCCTGGGATATCACAATAATAAATAGGAACCTGAGAAGGCACAAGGAAGGATACTAAAAGGGCAAGTGAGATAGGTGGAATAAAATACAATATGGAAGCCAGCCGAAGAAAGTATTTCTAGAATAAAAGAGTAGTCAGCTGTGTCAAATACTACTGATAAATACTTCAGGGACTTAGACTTGACCATCAGACAAAGCAACATGGATGATATTAATAAACTTAGCAAGAGCATTTTCTGTGGGACAGTTAGGGGAAAGCACAAATGAGAGGCCCAGGAAAAAAAGAAAACGAAAAATGGGAGAGAGTTGAGTTTAGACTACTTTATATAGAGAAGTTTTGTTGTGAGCAGAAACAGAATTGGGGAGTAGCTAGCAGAGAATGCTGGTCATATCATATGTTCTCATTTAGCAAATCTTAATGTTGACTCATAACACCTGTGGGCAGAGGACATGCCTTACACTTCTTACATATCACTTGGCACTGATTAAAAATAGCAACTTAAGTGAGATGTAGAGTACTGGGCCTATAGAGATGAAGACTGGCAAGTGAAGTTTCAGGTGCCCAACAGTTTAATTATACTGTGATAATTTTAATTTTTTTATTCACTTATTAAAACTTTTCCAAATGGAGTTGGGTTTACAAGTATAATTTCATGTGTCACAGAAATTATGTTTGTATATAGCAATGAGTAAATACCAATGATATCAGCTGTGCTTTTATTAGCCTTTCGTAATGTGGTATATTATAGAGATAATACATAAAATTATGTGGGTAACATCATTCAGGTGTGTAAATTAACAAGGGGTAAGTGATGCTTTTACAAGCCACCCACCCTCCTCCTCCAGGAAAACATCAACAATTAAGACAAAAAAAATGGCCAGAACTTTGTAGAAATCAAGGATTTCCAGCAGTAGTCCTGTGGTTCAAAGTCTCTAGTTTTAGGACACAAAGCATACTGCAAAGAAAATTGCACCTAGGTGCTCAGTTAATCTGTGCCAAAATGGCAGGATGTCTGATATGGTGAGCATAGAGGACATGTTTTAGAGCAGTACAATTGGACCACAATGACTGCAAGAACCAGTGCTTTTCATATTGTTTCACTGTGGTTTTGGAGACTGAGTAAGAAGCAATATTTTGCTGTTGACATCAAAACTTATAATTTAGCAGACCAGAAAAAGGTCTGAGCTGATATGCAAACCGTGGAAAATTAATAGTTCATTTTAATCAGTTTGTGAAGTTTCCTCAAGCTACATTGAAGATGACATTTGAATGGTTCCGTTTTACTAATGTTGAATGTTAGAATACATTTATATTAACAACAAATAGACAAGAATTAAGTCATACTAGCATATTCAAGTTACTTGTGTATCCTAGCAACACCAACTAATCTAGGCACTAATGATAAATGCCAAACTATAAGGAACAAACCAGTTATTTTCTCTGTGCCTCAGTTTCCATATTTGAAAAATAATTTATAATTTCTAAAATGCTTTTTACCTGATATAATTCACAAGATTATTCTCAAGATGATGGATTTGTGTAACACAAGACATACTTTGAATAATAGAAGATGAATAGATTTGGTATATAATCCAACAAATTGGTAGGGCAAAGGAAGTGTTACAGAGAAATTTTTGAAATTTAAAGATTTGTAAAATGAGAGCAGATATAAATAAAGAGAGGCAGACAGGCAGACAGACAGACACTAGTTATTCCAGAGAGCACTGTGGGGTCTGAAACTGGAAAATAAACAATTGTCAAAAGAGCTAATACAAAAGAACTAAACCTAGAAACTACATTTGGTCTAATTGTTTTATAGAGAATAAAGGGAACAAAGAAATGTATCAGCAGTAGGCAGCTACTTCCACAAATAATTGTAATATTGAGGAAGAATGAGGATTTCAAATAAAAATAAGTAGTTCTAACTCATTATGTTCCATTTTATTTATAATGTAAAGTGTTCATTACAAGTAAACATGCCAAATGTTCTTCAAACCTGCCTAACTTACCCTTAATTAATAGACCAAAAAAGAAACCAAGGTGAAAGAAAGGGTGTGATTTATCATGTATTCTGCTTATAGAGCTACCTGGCAAGGATATTTGGGAGGGATTTAAAACTCTTTTCCATCATGTTTCAATGAAGAGAGAAGCTTCTGGAACGACACTTTATTTCCTCACTTAGTTTTTACCTGAGAAGGAATTCTAACTGAAAATTCTGGGAGAAAAACTAGGCATGTGTAACTCGGGGTAAGTCTTCCCAGCAAAAGCCTGCATTCCCATCACTTCTTAGCCATTTTCACACTTAACAGTACAGGTACTGTCTTGGTGGCTAGACTTAAAATTGAACATTTGCCTTTGAGTAACTAAAGTTTGCAATATTTATGAAAACTAAGGCTTAATTATAAAAAAAGTATTAATAAAGAAAGCAATATTTTTACCTCCATTTGTCTAACTTTCATAATTATCTCTCCTTTGTTCTAATACTAGGCAGAGAAAAGGTATGTTACTTATCAGCAGCCCTGCTAAAACTTCAAACTGTGCCTTCCCCTTTCTTGATTCACGATCTAGTGTGGAGTGAGCTCTTCTGGACTAATAACTTCAGTGGGCCCAATGGGTCTCAAGTCCCCGTGAAGGTCTCTGTAGGTTTTGCTTCAAAGAAGAAAATGCATGCTTAACCCTGTGTTTAACCATCTTTTAATCCCACTCAGTAGGCTCAATTGTACATTGCTTTCTCCCTCAGCTAACCAGCATGAAACAAAACAGAAGCAGTAGAGAAAGGATATCTAAAAGAGCATTGTTACTTGTCTGGTCTTCTTGTTGTCTCAGTCATCTATGATATCTTTCTTCACCTAGTATTAATAAACCTTAATTTCTGCTTCAATTGCAGTGGCCCAAGGGATTATAATAGACACAGCCTGAGGATGTTTGTTTTTAAAGGGGCAGTTTGGGATAAAAATTTATTTCAGAGGGGTATATAACTTAGTTTGGGAGTGTCAAAGGAAGATTATTTAATGATAATAATACATAAATGAAGGCCTAATTTATAAAGAAGAAATATAAGAGTTGTTTTTCCAGGAAGAAATGATGAGGTGGAGTCAAGAGATGGTATGACTAAGGAACATAGAGAAGTCTACAACAGCCAAAGTCCCAAGAAATACAAGAAGCATGGCACAATATGATGCTTGAGAGGTTATAAAGCAAATGCTGGCTAACCATGTAGAAGATGAGAGGTGTAGTTGCTGGTGAAAGTTGCAAATGTGTTTGAAATCACTCTTGATTTAGTGGGAAAAAGGTTAATAGATAAACCACTATAAATACACTTTGAAGGACAGGTACAATTTCTAAAAATATCTATACCCTTTTCTTCTTGGTTTCCAGTGCTCTGTAATTTTAAATAAGCTTCTTTGTCTAGATTGATAGCATATCCTCATCTGTAAAATGCTGATCTATGACAGAGACTTCTAATCTTTAAATAATGAGTTTTAGTGACCCGTGAATCTAATTTGAAAGGTGCTATAGCATTGCAACACAGTACAGTATTATGATCTAGTTTAAAATATTCAGTATCATTATGCCTTTAAAACATTCTTAAGAATTAGGTTGATTATACATGAGCATTTTCTGAGTGAGTCCAAGAATGTAAATGATTGCTTGGATGGTTAACTGCAGCTTGAATTATTTCAGCAAAGATGGACCAAAGGCAAGTGATGAAAAGTTTAAAATTTATTAACTTCTATAGGCAGCTGTCAGTTCAGTTTATATTCTTTGGATAATGGACATTTTAAGTGAATTATGTTGCTTTAACATTCCAAGCTGATTTGGAATATTTCCAGAACTTCTCCATTATTCTAAACACATAGTGCAACCCTCTCTAGAATTCAAGAGTTGTCACCTTTATATTTCCAGTCAGAAATGAATCACAGAGTAGCATAGTCCTACATCATGGAAATATTTGAATTTCATTTCCCTAAAGGACATATGTTTCACCAATTGAATACGACAAATAATGAGATTCTGGTTTTTAATGTACATATGCATGTAATTTGTATTGCCTTATGAGTATCTTTCAAATCGACTCTGATCCTTATTGCTAACAAGGTTGCATACTTTCATTTAATAAATACAATGATAAATGTATAGCCAATGACATCACCAGTCTTATTTCTTCATTTTTCAGTACTTTCTGTGTATGAAGACTAAGTTGTGCATTATGCTCTGCATTAAAGTGAATTATGGTACGTCTTTCAGCATTAGCATATAGTCTTCATTTTTGAGTCTTAGTATCAAAATATAAATGCCTCAGAGGCTTTTCTTGAACCAGTACCTTCTATCTTCCATTGCTATTCCCTTGAACCCACAAATAAATCCTTGTGCTGAAATAGCATTGGCACAGGCCAAGAAATAACTATTTTATACCTATCTTCAGCAGAAAAATACCATTTACAATTACTTATGTACTAAAATACATGTTATTATTTTTCGAAGTGGTAATTTTGGCAAGGATTTGCAACTTGCATATCCTAATCATTTGTACCTTGCATATCCTAATCATCTTAATTGAGTATTAATATGTATACTGATTGATGTCCTCAAATAACTGTTCCATGGGTTTTTTTTTTTTTTTTTTTTTTAAGAGCAAGCCAGGGAACAGACTAACTTCACTCTGTGATACAATGTCTCTCTAGAACTCTACTTAGTAACAGAGGTTAGTCATCACTAATATGTGGGCCATAATAACACTTGTGATCATTATCCTTCATCTGTTAGCCCCCACAGCTCACTTCCGGATACCAGTAAATATAGCTCTAGCCATTAAAGTCAACACTCAACTTTCTCTTCCCACACATCTGTGATCCATGCCTCTCAGATTTTTCTCCTGATGCTGCTTAATGGAATGCATGTGCCTTTGCAGCACATACCTATTAAAGTGCTTTAGTGACAAAATGCTTTCAACCAGGGTTACTACTTTGCTGAAAGGACACAAAGAGAAGATCTTTTAAATATGAAAAATAGGTCACTTCTCCTTCCAGATCACTTCAGTGGTCCCATGAGAAATGCCACATGAGCACGTTTGTTGTTCTGCTAAAATTGACTTTCGGCTATAATTAGGTAGTTCTCCTCAGTTTTCCTGAATACTCTAGATGTACTCCCACCTACAGAATCTAGCTTTGACTGAATGCTCCATTCTTAACAAGTTTGAGTGAACTCTTTGTAATGTCTCCCAGCTCAACTCTTTAAGACCTAATTTAGAAATCAGTATTTTATAGACTTTTGAAAAATTCCCTCACACAATTTTGCTTTACTGACATTTACGAGTCATTTGAGTGTATATCACAGATAATTATATGCTATTCATTTTGGAGTATTTACTCACTTGTTTGGAGTTTGCTAATTGGTTTGCATGATTAGTCCATGGGTGTTTTGAAAAAGAAAACAAGCCAAGTTTATAACTGTTCAGTTTTAATATTTCAGTCAGTTACACTTGACTCATTTAAGTGTTCAGTATTTGATCAGGTCATGATGGTTTAAGGTTTCCAGACAATACTAACAGAGGAACCACATGGCTTGTGAGGGCTAGTGTTTTGAGAAGCATTCATTTACATTTTCAGCCTCAGATATAATTTATCTAAGCAACATTGAAATAAGACATTGTGGTTTCTTTTTACATGTAGAGAAAGGTGCAAGTAGTGATGAATGCTATTTATATGGTTCAGTCCATATTTAAAAAGTAACAGGTCAGAAGCCTTTCCAGAGATAAATATTAATTTTGAAAACATGTTGAGCATGTAAAAAGTGTTATTTTCCTATTGTTGACTTATGTAATTTTTTTTCTTAGAAATGCATAAAACATACACAGGGGCATGTACTATATATAATGACTAATTATTGCATAGTTTCTCTAACAGTAATAAAATTCAGATAGTTTACACAAAAAAAAATCAGTACTATATTTGGAGAAAAACAGTGGTTTTGCTTAAATGTTATAAAACATGAGGAACTATGAATTTGGCATTTTCTGTCTTACAGGATTTAACCTATTCATGCCTGAGGTTGCAATTTATTGAATTTGTGCAATCAGACCTGGGTGATGACCTTGAGCAGTAGGATATAAATAACTCCCACATGCTTAGCGTTCCAATAATGGAAGACTAGACTAAATGGAAGACTCTTTTTAGTACTATCTGACAAAGTAAAGTCAGAAATTAAAATTTTAGCCTTAAAAGGAACCTCTAGAAGTCACTTACATCATATCCAAAGTTTAATCTGTGATGTTAATGCATGTAGTATGAGAAAGTGACAGAAGACATAACGGAATATTAGCCTTGTATGGGCAAAAGGGAATGTTCCCCTTTGCCCTCTGAAGGATCTCTGAAATTCAGCTGGCAAAAGGCAGATTAATTGGAGAAAAGGCATTAAATTCATTTAAAATGTATCCATAGGAGCCTTCAAAATCAAGACCCAAAGATACAGGGGAAATTGGCCATTTTTTGCTTAGTTTCAACAAAGTATGGAAAACCATGTAGAAATATGACTGGACAAAATGAGTATGGTATAATGTTAATAGACTGAGTTGGGAAACCCAGCAAAGCCTGTGTGTCTACATTCTTCTTGGCCTCTCTAAGCACTTCCTTCTGGACGTGAGGCAAGGTCCTCTCTGGAATAGGAATCTTATGAACTATGGTCAAACGAGGTTGGTCAGATAATTTGTTTATGGTCAGTTTTTAAGCAGAAATTGGATGGAAAGTTAGAGTGAAATTTTTAGGCTTTATGGCTGGCTTTGGGGTAAAAGGGCTCCAGTTACTATGACCTACACTGGGGAAGAGGGACTCTAGATTCTATGGCTGGTGTCTAGGGAAAATGGAACTGGAAGAGAGGAGGGCACAGAGGTCAGAGAAAATTTTGCTTCTGAGGCCTTTATTTGTGGGTATTGTTTTCTGAGCCTCAACATCCTTCAAATGACTAGGGAGGCACTGAGAGAAAAAGTGAAGACAAAAAGTCTCACATGATACCCCAAATGAAGACAGAATAAAGGGTTAGCAATTAAGGAAAACATCAGCATAGCATAATGTAAGAAAAGAAAAAAAAAACAAGTTTTTTTATGGAACCATCCACACATATAATAATAAATATTGTCAAAAATGGAATACTCTGAAATAAAAATCAACAAGAGGTTTGTGACAGAATATGCAAAATACCTGCGACTCTCTTGCATTTCGTGAAAGTTTCCATTTCATTTCGCATTTCAGATATTTGTATGATCATGCACATACACACACACACACTATAACAAACTTTGTAGAAAAAATCAGAGACTGCTGTTACTAATTTTGTATTTGCAAGTTGGCATAGCAGTAATGATAATTTAAAATTAAAGTGGGAGATTTGAATTGATGTATTTTGAAATCATAACTTTATTTGGAAAAGATTTAGGACATACACACACACACACACACACACACACACACAAACACACACATATATATGTCCTAAATCTTATATATATGTGATTTATATAATATAATATATAAATCATAACTTTGTAAATAATGACATAATATATGATCATAACTTTTAAGAAAGCTTGATAGCACAGCAATAAGGAACTTGGTAAAGATTTAGGACATACATACATGCATATATGTCCTAATCTTATATATATAATCTCCACAGGTACAAGTGGTTTTTTCTTAAACTTAAATATAAACTAATAAGTATACATACCCTTCTCTGGAGAAAGAAAATAATTTAATTTTTCTGGAGAACGATAATACGCTAAAAGTGAACATAAACATATATTACATAATCAGATTTAAGTCCTTTTCAGCTTTTATGAACAACAGTCTGAGCTTGAGGCTTAGAGGAATGTGCCAGTAGACAATGCTTGAAGAAAGCTGTTTCCTTAATTGACACCAGATGGCACTATGGAACTTTTCCATTTCTTTTAAGAGGGCAAGCAGAAATAAAAAAGATGAAGTACAGTGAAAAACTATTCTTGAGTAAAATGTGTCTCTCATTTCTGTTTTGTAAGGTCAACTGGCATTATTGTTTAATACACAGCACAGAAATATGCCAGTCTAACTTACTTCTTTAAAACTCTATAAAGTATAGGTAAATATATAAACAGGAATCAGTTTCCCTGAGAATTCCAGAAAGCCTCAAGTTTAACTCATTTTCTGGAAAATAATTTACTATCTTATGTATTTTATGCCCACTTTATGGACCTTGTAGAAAGTCTTCAGCTTGCTACAATCACAACAATTTATTAGTGCACACTTTCCTAGTACCATGGTTATGTAGCTCAACTGGCCCTAACTTAGCTACTTACTAATTTTCAGGTTTCATCAGTATATTTCAATTACCACTTCCTTCCTACATACAAAGGATATAAAGACAAACTGAGACCTCTTACAGTTTATTCTTACTACTAATTCCATTTCTTTCCCTCAAATATATACATACCATATTTTTTAAGACATAGCGGTCAAGCTATGTTGCCCAGACTGGCCTTGAACTCCTAAACTCCTGCAGTCCTCCCACCTCAGCCTCTGGAGTAGCCAAGACCACAGACACCTGCCACCACATCTGGTTCTTCTTTTTTTTTAAATAAATGTTTACA
Organism: Hylobates moloch; assembly: GCF_009828535.3. Lineage (NCBI taxonomy): Eukaryota > Metazoa > Chordata > Mammalia > Primates > Hylobatidae > Hylobates > Hylobates moloch. Next base: position 815,331 of record NW_026652306.1, read on the forward strand.
TTTTGTTTTTTTAATTGTTTTTCTACAGTGAAGGTGATATGAATATACAGTATTTGGCTTTCAATTGTTTTGGAGAAAGCACTCCAATTTATGATATTTTACCAATAATAAAACAAGATTCATACTTTTTAAAGTACAGTTTTATTCTGTTCTGATTCCCTTTTTTTGTTTTATGGCTTCTCTTTGGTGCCTTTTTTCAAAAAGAAATGACTCAGGGCATAGTGGTACAAAAATCCATTTAAAGTGCTATGCCATGCATTTAAATATTAATATTTAATTAGAAACATCCATTCTGTGCAAAGCCAAATAATATACAACATTTTCATTTTGCTGGAATGCAATTTTGTCCTTATATTTATGCAAAAGTTTATCAACTTCAGGGTTTCAAGAAGCTAAAAATGACTATATTTGTAAGACATAGTTTAGCAAAGTTTAAGACTCAAATATAATCTTTAACATAAGCTTTTAGAATTACTTTCCTATGTTTTACAAAGAAATAACATTATGTATTGCTTCAGAAAATGCAATTAATTTTATAGGACTATTCTAAGCCACTATTTAAAGTTAGTTAAAATAATATTACCATTATCAAATGTATAATTATAAATTAACCAAATAAAAGATGTCAAATATGTATCCATTCACATGTAATAGAAATCTGAGCAACACACAAATATATTTGATTTTTACTTGTGTGACTTAAAAAGTAAAAGCCGTAAACATCTGTGAACCATAAGGAGACACTATAAAATGGTTTTCTTTTCTTTTGACATTCTATAAATAGGGCCCTATAAATGAGACCTCTTTAACATAAAGGAAAAAAGGCATATGCTTATATGGATGTTTTGGTAGAATTGACTAAAGGTTACACAAGAAATAAGTTAATGGGCTGAGGTTTATAGCTGTGTGTATAACTGTCAAATCTTTCTGTAAATTACCTTTCTCTTCTGCTGGCTGGAATGCAAAAATCCAATAAACTGTTAATAAAAATGGAAAGGTCATATGTAAATATCAAAGATCTTGAAAATGAACCAGAAAAGATGATAGTTTGCAGAAAAATATCATTTCATATTCTGTTTCATTGTATTCTAAATGTGATTTGGGTTGCAAAGTGTGTTTCCAAGAAAAAAAAAACAGTAGGAAAAGTTTCTATTAAAAAGAGATTAGTTTCCCATCTGAAAAGAGAACTTTGAGTACTAATTGGCTGTTGGTTTCTGCAACTTCAGAAGAATTGCAAACAATTAAACGCTTTGATATTTTCTCTGATTAAGCAAACTCTTAATAGGGCCTCATGGAATTATCCCAGAAACACTGAGAGAACACAATCTGTGTGGGGTGTGTGCATGCGATGGGAGGTTCATTGCTTTGGGCCTAGGAGGCTCATCTTTTGTCTGCAGCCAGACACCTCATGATCTAGCATTCTCTGGTCTCTTCTCAACCTTGCAAAGAATTAGGGGCTAAAAGAACTGGAGCAACAGAAACTACTCTTTTCTGCCCTATTCCATTAATCCAAAGACCGAATAGTTCTTTTAAAGCCAATGTGAAAGCTGTAGTCTCATAAAGGGAATGCATTTAGCCTAGGGAGAAGCTGAGGTTGAACGCATGCTGCTTTTGATGAAGCCATGCGTGATGCCTCTTGATCTTCTATGTCTGTATTTTAAGGGCTGTCTTGATGCCTGAAAGAATGGCTGGCAGAAGGGCAAAGTATGGGTTTGGTCCCCTGAATAGGTTCTTGAAAGAGCAATTTCCTTCCCTCTTTCTTGCAATAGTTTCTTTTAGCAGTGTCTAAACTCTTATATTATTGAACAGAATCAACACAGGAATCAAGTCTTACTACAAATATGAAGTATAAGTAGCATTGATTGCAAGTAATATATTTTAGATGAGGGGATAATGAATATGCACGATTTAGGTAGATACACCGTTCTCCTTAAGTGTTCTCAATTATTCACCAAAAGCAATGAGTGAATGGATGAAATTATTTAGGCCAATGTTTCATGTTTTTTTTTAAATTATCTAAATTGTTCACCAAAAATAGTGAGTGAATGGATGAGTTTATTTTACTGGAAACATAGTGATTAAGAAAAGATTTCCAAATAAATTTGTAATGTTCACATAGTATTTAAATAAATATGCTTCTTTTATTAACTAAAAGCTTGGAAATGTGCTTAACAACAAGAGAAAAACCCAGAAAGAATCCAAATGTATACACAAGGAGGATTTTGAATTTCTAGAAAACTTCCTTCTAGAATATGTTATTTACCATATCTAAATAACATAGTTTTATTGTCAGATTTAAACTAAAAGATCTTTCAGTTTAAACCTTTCTGATTCTTTGTAATCACTTTTCAATTACACAATGAAAACCAATTTAGTTGGATACTTAGCCTAATTGGTATGCTTCTACTCTTTGACCTCCAAGCCTCCACTTATGTATTCTACGCAATATGCTTGTACAATTACCTACCTATTTAGAATGCACATTTGCCATGATTTTGTACAAGACTGTCTGGTTCAATCACTGTTAAGTGCTCTTCACTCATTTTTCCTTTTAGGAGAGTAGGGTTCAAGGCATTGTTTCTAAATTCTAGGATCAAAAAAAAAATTATAACTTCTTGTTAATAGGAAAGAGCAAGCCTGAGTCAATAAAAAATGTCATAAAGCAAATTATCTACATTGTTATGCCTATAGATGTGATTAAAACATTAGACAAAATTATAGAACCAGAAGTTGACAAATAATTATTCAGTTGAATATATTAATACAATATACCAAACTTGGTGAATTAAATATTTTGTAACGATGGAGTAGATTTTTGTTTATGTCTATGTTTATGTCTGAATGTGTATGTCTCTCTAGGCATTCAAGTTCTTTTGTCTCAAGTCCATACAATTTCTTCCAATATACTGCAATAAGCTTAAAGTTTATAAGTTACCAATTTTACACCATGTGTGTTTGCACCTATGTATATGAAAAAAATTCAAATATGTTATAGCTTTAAAATCAAAATAGATTTCATAGGAATCCTAGTCTTAATTGTCCAAAAGCTTTCATGAAAATAAACAAATTTATTGTTACTTAATGGAAGTCTTGAGAATCAAATTTTCTCAGTAAAGTGCAGGATGATAAGTAGCATCTCATTATGTTGAAAGACACAATTTACAAAAACCTAGTATTTGTTTTTATATTTTAAATTTTAAAACTTTTTTGATAACAATTATTTAAATTATTTATTAGCAAATAAAACAGAATAAACATCTTTTCAACAAAAAGAATAGTTGATCCCATTAAAAATGTGTAATATATATTATATACATAGTAATACATGTGAGATATATATTTATTATATGTATATCTTAGTGTATACATATATATAAACTTCTGTTTTTTATATATGTATATATTTATAACTTCTGTTGTTACACTTCCCTTCAAAAGCATAAAACGTCTTATATCTGGTAAAAAATCCTACGAATGTAAGAAATGTGGTAAAGCCTTTGGTTTTTCGATTTCCCTTGAAATATGGAAAGACCCAGTGGAGAAAAGCCTTATGAATGTAAACAAGTGGTAAGGCTTTTAGTTGTTCCAGTTTCATATAAAGACATGAAATAACTAATTTTTGAGAAATCCATATATATGTGTATATATATATTCTTACTGTCTTTATGTATTTATTCTTACTAGCTTTAAATATATATTCCTACTGGCTTATATATATTTTATATATAATATATATGTAAATTATATATCAAATTTTGATGATCTGTCACCCATTATATATAATATATGATATATAATGTACATAATTATGTTATTATATATTATATTGTTATATTATATATTACATTATTTTACATAATATATAATATACATAATGATACATACATAATGGGTAACACATAATCAAAATTTGATATATATATAATATATATTATATAATGTGTGACAGATAATCAAAATTTGATATATAATATATATTTTATATATAATGGGTGACAATCATTATATAGATGTAATATATATAATGAGTTGATATATATATAATATATATAATGAGTGAGATATTCAAAATTTGACACGTAAATAATTTACCCTTTTGTCATGTTTTGGTTTGTCCTAAATTTTATTTAACTGGTGAACCTCAGGAATCAGAACTTCTGCTTCATAAGATAATGTGCTCATCATTATGCTCTATTTTTCTTCCCAGATGCATCCAATCTCTTTGTCTGGACTAACTTTGTTCCTTCAATATCTATTTCATGGTTTTACGTTTTTAACAGTTATTTTGTGTTACATCTACATGTTATACTTATGATCCCTTTACTTTTTTATGCTTCAATTTTATTTATTTTGAGGCTATTTAAGATAGAACAATATTATAATTGAGATTGTCTAGGTTCTAGAATCAAAGTAAATCTGGGTTCAAATCTCAAGATAGCCCCTTACAAATAGTGTGAGCTTGGGGAATATTGCTTAACTTTTGTAGGGCTGTAGAATGGGGCTACTGTAGTATGTCAAAGGGTATCATTAAGTTTAAAAATTAGTAACTGTTATTAATATTCCACTAGAGTTTGAAATGATATTCTTTATTATTAATATAAATTAGTTACCAAGTAGTAAACTAACTGAAGAGATTTAGCTACTAACCCCATTTAGAAGTCTCTTTACAGAAAATCAGAATTATATAAATGAATATTTCAATATATAGCAAAAGAAAAAAGTTAATCTTGTTGATTAACAAATATTTTTTCTATGATCCTGTAATTTAGGGCTCTCCAACCTCCGGATCACAGGCCAGTACCAGTCCACAGCCTGCTAGGAACTGGGCAGCACAGCAGGAGGTGAGTAGCCGGCAAGGGAGCATTACCTCCTGAGCTCCACCTCCTGTCAAATCAGCAGTGTCTTTAGATTCTCATAGGAGTGCAAACCCTATTGTGAGCTGCACATGCAAGGGATCTAGGTTGTGTGCTCCTTATGAGAATCTAATGCCTAATGATCTGAGGTGGAACACTCCCCACGGTTGGGGACCACTGCTATAATTGTATTTCTCAGTCTCTTAGAGTTGTTTTTCTACCACAAAGTTCCAAGTTGATTTTTGGTAATTGCATGTATTTGTGGAATACAGAGTGATATATTGATACATATATACAATGTGTTATGATCAAATCAGGGTAATTAACGTACTCATTACCCCAAATAGTCATCATTTCTTTGTGTTGGGAACAATCAAAATTTTCTTTTCTAGCTATTGGAAATTAGGTAATAAAATTTTTAAACTATATTCACCCTACAGTGCTATAGAATAGAATACTCCTATCTAGTTGTCATTTTGTATTCTTTAATCCTCCTCTCCTACGCTTCCCTCCCCCCTACCTTTTCTAGCCTCTAATAATGAAAATTCTATTTTCTACTTCTAAGAACTCATCTTTTTTTAACTCCTTCATATGCGTGAAAACATGTGTTTCTTCTGTCTTTCCCTCTTTAGTTCCATATGTGTGAATGAATGAATGAAGTTGATACAAACTATGTAAAATGACCTTCAGTAGTAAAGCTTTAAGAAATATCAGGTTCTTCCTGAATATATATATTATACATTCTGGTTATTAATCCTTTGTCAGATGGGTAATTTGCAGATATTTTCTCTCATTCTATTCTATGTGTTATCCCTTCAATTTGTTGATTGCTTCCTTTTCTGTGCAGAAGCTTTTTAACTTTATGTGACACCATTTGTCTATTTTGGCTTTGGTTGCTGTGCTTGTGGGGTATTTTTTCCCAGACCAACGTCCTGGAAATTTTCTTCAAAGTTTTCTTATAGGATTTTCATGGTTTGGGGCCTTAGATTTAAATCTTTAATCCATTTTGATTTTATTTTTGTATATGGCCAGAGATAGGGGTCTACTTTCATTCTTCTTTATACGGATATAGTTTTCCCAGCACCATTTATTGAAGAGATTATCTTTTCCCCAGTATATGTTTTTGGCACTTTTATATAAAAATGAGTTCACTGTAGGTGTGTGGATTTGTTTCTGGGTTCTCTATTCTGTTCCATTCGTCTGTGTGTCCGTTTCTAAGCCAATCCTATGCTCTGAGAATTGTCTTATGGTTTTCTTCTTTCCCTTTCCTTTTTCCTTTCCCTTTACCTTTCTTCTTTCCTTTCCTTTCTTTCTTCTTTCATTTTTTCCACCCTCCCTTCCTTTCTTTCATTTTTGTTGTTTTGGTTATTTCTTTCCTTTCCTTTCTTTTTTTCTTGCAAGTATTTGCCCAGTCTCATGGATTTCTAGCCTGAGCGTGTGCAGGTTGGCGTATAGCCAAAGACTCACAGCGAACCCTATGCAAATTATGAAATTCCTTCTCTGTCTGGCTCTCTCCTCTCTGGAATTGTACCCTGTAAATTCTAGTCAGTTCAGCTTCCCTGAACTCAAATTTCTGTCTCTTTAATTCAGTGAACATGCCAGGTTCTATTTCCCTATATCACGTACTGAAAATTGGCTCCAGGCAGAAAGTCTTGGCAATGGTAGAGCTCAATTCAGTATGCTCCTTATTTTAGAAAATACTATTCTAGTGCTGCGTATTACCTGATATCTGCAAATAGTTCTTTTTTTTTTTTTTACTATTTTTTCAAATTGACACGTACAAATTTTATATATTTATGGTGTACAATATGAAGATATAGTATATGCGTATATTATACAGTGGCTGGATGAAACAAATATACATACTACCTCAAATACTAGTAATATTTTGGTGTGTGAGAAAACTGAAAATTTACCCTTAGTGTGTGTATATATATATATATTTTTTTTTTTTTTTTAAAGACTAATTCTTGCTCTACATCGCCCAGGCTGGAGTGCAATGGCGCAATCTCAGCTCACTGCAACCTCTGCCTCCCTGGTTCAAGCAATTCTACTGCCTCAGCCTCCCAAGTAGCTGAGAATACAGGCACCCTCCACCATGCCCAGCTAATTTTTGTATTTTTAATAGAGATGGGGTTTCACCATGTTGGCCAGGCTGGTCTCGAGCTCCTGACCTCAAGTGATCCACCCACCTCACCTCCCAAAATGCTGGGATTACAGGCATGAGCCACTGCACATGGCCAGTATATATGTTTTTTTTTTCCCCCACATACTTTATCAAGTTTTCCAGGCATTTATGTCAGAAAAGTAATTCCAGACCCTGATACTTTCTTATGAACATAAGTATCAATTTAATACTGTTGCTCTTACAAAATAAGTTTTTCCTCAGGCTCAACTATGACAACTCCCTACTTGAAACATGAAAATGGCTAATTCCTATATAAAAAGATCTAAATATATTAGTTGAGTTTACAATGCCCTTCAAAATCTGGTTCATTCTTACTTCTCCTGTTTTCATTCTTACCGCTTCCCTCTTAAATTGACCCTATGTGGAACCACTTGGAGGTCACCAAGTACATCTGTGGCTTTTTCTCTTTGTAAAGCCAATTTTAATTTTATTTAATTTTGCAACATTTATCATTTTTCAAAAATCCCTTCAGATTTTCTTCTCTCAACATCTGCAGTCTCTACAAGATACAAATTTATTATATGCATAAAACATCCTGTATTTACAATAATGGACTTTCCATAATACTACAAAGATATTGAGAGAAATATTGTCATGTATCACTGTTTGCCAAGTTTCCTGCTCAGTGGCTTTCAAATAGCATCCTATTTCTTTTATTTAACTACACAAATGTCTTCAGTTAGATTGTGGGAATACTAAAGAAGGTCAATCAGATTTTAAGATTGACAATTCTCAGAGTTGAAACTCATGAATTCTGATAGGAGGTGGGTCTAGAAGATTTTCTCAGTTAACTATTGCTGTATATATTTTACAAACACAGAAGTTAGTGGATTAAAGAGTAGCAATTTTATTATTTTTCATGATTCTGTGAGGATTCTGTGTGCCATAGTAAACTAAGCAACTTGGCTGGAATGTCCATAATGGCTCATTCACACAGCTGGTTGCTGGTGCAGACAGTTAGACGGAGTCTCAACTGGGGCTGTCAAATGAAACACCTCTGTCCTTAACTGCTTGGCCTCTATATGTGGTTTGAGCTTCTCCCAGAGTGATGACTGAGTTCTAAGAGGCATGAAGTGAAAACTGGCAGTCCTTTTAAGGCTAGAATGGAAAGTCCCATACTGTGACACATTCCATTATCAAGGCCAATCATAAGGCCTGCACAGATTCAAGAGCAGATGAAATAACGTCCACCTGTTGCTGTAAGAAATGTGTATATGGACACACAGGGAGGAAATTGTTGGAGGTCATGGTGAGAGAGTAAGTACCACAGGGAACTGGAAGAAATTCTGTTCTCTTTGATGTTTCTTTGTACTCTTCTTTCAGTGTGGATTTTTGGTTTGTTTGTTTGTTGGCAGGTACGGGGTTAGAGTGTAGAAAGACCCAGAACCAGGAACGTTTATAGCTTACATGAGTTTTTATTCCTGTCGTGGCAGCCACACCATCACTTCTTATCTATTTGAAATATATGTATCTCTTTTTTGGGTACGAAATTTGGATAAGCTTCATATTCTCAGAGATTATTGCAGATCTCTATTGGTAATATTATCTTCCTGATTTATTTTTGTTAACCATCCTTTGCTCTAATCTTGTAAGTTTTAAGAGTGTTATTTGCCATTGTTCATCACAAGATAGACCTTTACTAAAAAATACCAAAATGAACTTACACGAAAATAAACACAGTTTCAAAAGTATATTTGACATTGTGAAAAAACTAAAAATGTTATGATTTTTAAAGCTTGTGATTTAGTTCTTTCCAACATCTCCAGTATTCAACTGTAATAGGAAAGTACTATTTATTTTTTGTTTTAAAAAATAAAATTAATAAAATTGGAACTATTGAATAACTACAAACATTTTTACTCCAGTTTAATTTAAAAATGTTATTAGATATTTCCCAAAAATTGCTTTTCTAAACAAAGCTATCAAAAATACCATACTCATGTTATCTTTCTCTGTTTGGCTTATTTCACTTAACATAATGTCCTCCAGGGTCATCCATGTTTCCATAAATGACAGGATTTCATTATTTTTCATGCCTGAACAATATTCCACATTTTCTTTATCCATTTATCCATTGATGGACAATTATACTGATTCCACACCTTGACCATTGGGAATAATGCTACAATAAATATGGGGATGCAGATATCTCTTCAATATACTGATTTCCCTTCCTTTGGATATATACCGGGAAGTAAAATTGCTGGATCATATGATAGTTCTAGTTTTAAGTTTTGTGGAATCTTTACATTGTTTCCATAATAGCTCTATTAATTTACATTCACGCCAACAGTGTATAAGATTTCCCTTTTCTCTGCATCCTGGCCAGCATTTGTTATTTTTGATAACAACTATTCTAACTAGAGTGATATCATATCTCATTGTGGTTTTGATTTACATTTCTCTGATGATTAGTGATGTTGAGCATGTTTTCATACATTTGTTTGCTATTTGTATGTCTTCTTTTGAGAAATTGAGAATTGCCTACTCCAATTCTTTGCCTGTTTTTTAAACAGATTTGTTTTGTTGTTGCTTTTTCACTATTAAATTATTTGGATTTCTTGTCCATTCTGAATGTTAGTCCCATGTTGGACAAATAATTTGCAAATATTTTTCCATTCTATGGATTGCTCTTTATTCTGTTGATAGGTCCCTTGCTGTGCAGAGGTTTTTTATTTTTATATAGTCCAATTTGTCTATATTTGCTTTTGTTGTATATACTTTTAGTCTAACACATAAAATCTTTGCCTAGACCAATGTCCTGAAATACTTCCCCTATGTTTTATTCTAGTGGTTTTATAGTTTTGGGTTTTATCTTTAAGCCTGTAGTCCATTTGGGTTTTTATTTTTATATGGTGAGAGAGAAAAGTCTAGTTTTATTCTTCTGCATATAGATATCCAGTTTTCACAAAACCATTTATTTAAGAGGCTGTCCTTTCCCCAATGTATGTTTTTGATGTCTTTATCAAAAATCAGTTGGCTATAAATAAGTGGATTTATTTCTATGTTATCAGTTCTACTCCATTGGTCTATGGGTATGTTTTTATAACAATATGCTGTTTTGGTTACTGTAGCTTTTTATTAGGTTGGTGCAAAGGTAATTGTGGTTTTTACTATTACTTTTAATGGCAAAAAACACAATTACTTTTGCAGCAACTAATAGTATATTTTGAAGTGAGATAGTTTGATGTCTCCAGTTATATTCTTTTTTCTTAGTATTGCTTTGGATATTTGGATTCTTTTGTGGTTCTCTACAAATTGTAGAACTTTTCCTATTTCTATGAATAATTTCATTAGTACCTAGTAGCACATTGTGGTTTTAATTTGCATTTCCCTGATGATTAGTGATGTTAAGCATTTTTTCATGTTTGTTGGCCATTTGTATGTCTTCTTTTGAGAATTGTCCATTCGTGTTCTTAGCCCACTTTTTGATGAGATTGTTTATTTTTCTTGCTGATTTGTTTGAGTTTGTTGTAGATTCTGGATTAGTCCTTTTTCAGATGTACAGATTGTGAAGATTTTCTCCCAGTCTGTGGGTTGCCTATTTACTTTGCTGACTGCTCCTTTTGCTGTACAAAAGCACGTTAGTTTAATTAAGTCTCAGGTATTTATCTTTGCTTTTATCACATTTGCTTCTGGGTTCTTGGTCATGAAATCCTTGCCTAAGCCAATATCTAGAAGAGGTTTTCCAATGTTATCTTCTAGAATTTTTATAGTTTCGGGTCTAAGATTTAAGTACTTGACCCTTTTTGAGTTGATTTTGTATAAAGTGAGAGATGAGGATCCAGTTTCATTCTCCTACATGTGGCTTGCCAATTATCCCACCACCATTTGTTGAATGGGTTGTCCTTTACCCACTTTATGTTTTTGTTTGCTTTGTCAAAGATCAGTTGGCTGTAAGTATTTGGGTTTATTTCTGGCTTCTTTATTCTGTTCCATTGGTCTATGTGCCTGTTTTTATGCCAGTGCCATGCTGTTTTGGTGACTATGGCCTTATAGTATAGTTTGAAATCAGGTAATGTGATGCCTACAGATTTGTTCCTTTTAGTTAGTCTTGCTTTAGCTATGTGGGCTTTTTGATGTTGCTCTTGTTGTTCTATATAAACTTTAGAATGCTTTTTTCTAATTCTGTGTAAAATGATGGTGGTATTTTGATGGGAATTGCATTGAATTTGTAGGTTGTTTTTGGCAGTATGGTCATTTTCACAATATTGTTTCTACCTGTCCATGAGCATGGGATGTGTTTCCATTCATTCATGTCATCTATGATTTCTTTCTGCAGTGTTTTGTAGTTTTCCTTATAGAGGTCTTCCACCTCCTTGGTTAGTTACATTCCTAAATAGTTTTTTTTTTTTTCAGCTATTATAAAAGGAGTTGAGTTCTCCACTTGATTCTCAACCTGGTTGCTGTTGTTGTATAGAAGAGCTACTGATTTGTGTACATTAATTTTGTGCCCAGAAACTTTGCTGAATTCTTTTATCAGTTCTAGAGCTTTCTGGAGGAGTCTTTAGGGTTTTCTAGGTAAACAATCATATCTTCAGCAAACAGTGACAGTTTGACTTTCTCCTTACCAATTTGGAGGAGAGGTAAGAGTGGGCATCTTTGTCTTGTTCCAGTTTTTAGAGAGAATGCTTTCAACTTTTCCCCATGCAGTATTACGTTGGCTGTAGGCTTGTCTAAGATGGCCTATATTACATTGATTTATGTCCCTTGTATGGCAATTTTGCTGAGAGTTTTAATCATAAGGGGATGCTGGATTTTATCAAGTGCTTTTCCTGCATCTATTGAGATGATCATGTGATTTTTGTTTTTGATTCTGTGTATGTGATGTATCACATTAATTGACTTGTGTATGTTAAACTATCCCTGCATCCCTGGTATGAAACCCACTTGATCATGGTGGCTTACGTTTGGATATGTTGTTGGATTTGATTAGCTAGAATTTTGTTAAGAATTTTAGCATCTATATTCATCAGAGATATTGGTCTATAGTTTTCTTTTTTGGTTATGTCCTTTCCTGGTTTTTGTATTAGGATAATACTGGCTTCATAGAATGATTTAAGGAGAGTTCCCTCTTTCTCTATCTTGTGGAATAGTGTCAATGGAGTTGGTAGCAATACTTCTTTGAATTTCTGGTAGAATTCCGCTGTGAATCCAACTGGTCCTTGACTTTTATTTGTTGGCAATTTTTTTATTACCATTTCAATGTCACTGCTTGTTATTGGTCTGTTTAGAATATCTAATTCTTCCTGATTTAAGCTAAGGAAGGTTGTATCCTTCCAGGAATTTATCCATCTCTTCTAGGTTTTCTAGTTTATGTGCATAAAGCTGTTCATAGTAGCCTTGAATGATCTTTTGTATTTCTGTGATGTCAGTTTTAATATCTACCATTAAGTTTCTAATTGAGCTTATTTGTATTTTCTCTTTTTTTTTCTTGGTTAATCTTGCTAATGGTCTATCAATTTTATTCATCTTTTCAAAGAACCAGGTTTTTTCCATATATCTTTTATATTTTTTTTCCAATTCCGTTTAGTTTTGCTCTGATCATGGTTATTTCCTTCCTTCTGTTGAGTTTGGGTTTTGTTTGTTCTTGTTTCTTTAGTTCCTTGAGGTTTGACCTTAGATTATCTGTTTGTGCTCTTTCCATCTTTTTGATATAGGTGTTTAGGTCTATGAACTTTCCTCTTAGCACTGTCTTTGCTGTATGCCAGAAATTTTGATAGGTTGTGTCACTATTATCTTTCAGTTTGAATAATTTTTAAATTTCCATTTTGATTTCATTTTTGATGCAATGATTATTCAAGAGCAGGTTATTTAATTTCTATGTATTTGCATGGTTCTGAAGGTTCTTTTTGGAGTTGATTTCCATTTTTATCCCATTGTGGTTTGAGAGAGTGCCTGATAGAATTTCAATTTTCTTGAATTTATTGAGGCTTGATTTGTGAACTATCATATGGACTGTCTTGAAGACAGTTACATGTGCTGTTGAATGGAATGTATATTCTGTGGTTTTTGGGTAGAATGTTCTGAAAATATCTGTCAAGTCCATTTGTTCCAGGGCATAATTTAAATCCATTTTTTACTTTCTGTCTTGACGACCCGTTTAGTGCTGTCGGTGAAATATTGATATTCCTCACTATTTTTGTGTTGCTGTCTATCTCATTTCTTAGGTACATTAGTAATTGTTTTATAAATTTTGGAGCTCCAGAGTTAGATGCATATATATTTAGAATTGTGATATTTTCCTGTTGGACAAGGCCTTTAACCATTATATAATGGCCCTCTTTGTCTTTTTTAACTGCTGTTGCTTTAAAGTTTGTTTTGTCTGATATAAGGATAGCTACTCCTGCTCACTTTTGGTGTTCATTTGCATGGAATGTCTTTTTCCATCACTTTGCCTTTTAAGTGTAGTTCATTGTGTGTTAGGTGTGTCTCTTGAAAGCAGCAGATAATTGGTTGGTAAATTCTTATCCATTCTGCAATTCTGTATCTTTTAAATGGACCATTTAGGCCATTTACATTCAACATTAGTATTGAGATGTGAGGTAGCAATTTATTCATCATGCTATTTTTGCCTGTATACCTTGTTTTTTTGTTTGTTTTTTAAATCGTATTTTTCTTTTATATGTTCTGTGAGATTTATGCTTGAAAGAGGTTGTCTTTTGGTGTGTTTCCAGGATTTGTTTCAAGATTTAGAGCTTTTAGGAGTTCTTGTAGTGCTGGCTTGGTAATGGCAAATTCTCTCAGCATTTGTTTGTCTGAAAAAGAGTGTATGTGTCCTCATATATGATACTTATTTTACTGGAAACAAAATTCTTGGCTGATAATTGTTTTGTTTGAGGAGGCTGAAGATTGAGCCCCAGCCTCTTCTAGTTTGTAGGGTTTCTGCTGAGAAATCTGTTATTAATCAGGTAGGATTTCCTTTACAGGTTACTTGGTGCTTTTGCCTCACAGCTGTTAAGATTCCTTCATCTTAACTTCAGAAAACCTGACAACCATGTGCCTAGGTGACAATCCTTTTGTGATGAATTTTCCAGGTGTTCTTTGAGCTTCTTGTATTTGGATGTCTAATTCTCTCCCAAGGCTGGAAAAGGTTTCCTCAATTATTCCTTCAAATATATTTTCCACACTTTTAGATTTCTCTTCTTCCTCAGAATGCAGATTATTCTTAGGTTTGGTCATTTAACATAATCCCAGACTTCTTGGAGGCTTTGTTCACATTTTCGTATTCATTTTTCTTTCTCTTTGTTGGATTTGATTAACTCAGAAACCTTGTCTTCATGCTCTGAAGTTCTTTCTTCTGCTTGTTTGATTCTATTGCTGAGACTTTCCAGAGCATTTTGCATTTCTATAAGTGCGTCTACTGTTTCCTGAAGTTTTGATTGTTTTTTATTTATGCTATTATTTCATTGAATATTTCTCCCTTCATTTCTTGTATCATTTTTTTTTTTTTATTTCCTTACATTGAGCTTTGCCTTTCTCTGGTGCCTCCCTGATTAGCTTAATAACTAACCTTCTGAATTTTTTTTCAGGTAGATCAGGGATTTCTTCTTGGTTTGGATCAATTGCTGGTGAGATAGTGTGATATTTTGGAGGTGTTAAAGAACCTTGTTTTGTCATATTACCAGAGTTGGTTTTCTGGTTCCTTCTCATTTGGATAGGTTCTATCAGAGGTACGGTCTAGGGCTCAAGGCTGTAGTTCAGTTCCTTTTGTCCCATGGGGTGTTTCCTTGATGTAGTACTCCCCCCCTTTTCCTGGGGATTTGACTTCCTGAGAGCTGAGCTGTAGTGATTGTTATCTCTCTTCTGGGTCTAGCCACTCAGCAAGTCTACCAGACACCAGGTTGGTACTGGGGACTGTCTGCACAGAGTCCTTTGATATGAACCATCTGTAGGTCTCTCAACTGTGGATACAAGCACCTGCTCTGGTGACGGTGGCAGAGGGATGAAATGGACTATGTGAAGGTCCTTAGCTTTGGTTAATTAGTGTACTATTTTTGTGCTAGTTGGCCTCCTGCTAGGAGGTGGCATTTTCAAAAGAGTATCAGCTGTGGTAGTATGGGGAGGGACAAGTGGTGGGCAGGGCCCTATAACTCCCAAGAATATATGCCCTTTGTCTTCAGTTACCAGGGTGGGTAGCGAACGACCATTACAGGAGGGCAGGGCTAGGCAGTCTGAGCTCAGACTCCACTTGGGTGGATCTTGCTGTGGCTGCTGTGGGAAATGGGGGTGAGGTTCCCAGGTCAATGGAGTTATGTTCCTAGGAGGATTATGGCTGTCTCTGCTGTGTAATGCAGGTTGTCAGGGAAATGGGGGAAAGCTGGCAGTCATAGGCTTCACCCAGATCCCATGCAACCCAAAGGGCCAGTCTCATTCACAACCATGCCTCCATCAAAAGCACTCAGTCTGTTTCCAGGCAGTGGGTGAGCAGGGCTGAGAACTTGTCCCAGGCTACCCACCTGGGGCTTTCCTTCTTCCCCCACCTGTGGAGTCTGCACACTGGATTCACTTTCTCTCCCAAGTTCTGGCCAGGAGACTTCTTGAGTGGTTCAAATTGTTACAAAGTTTAGCTGGAGGTTTCCTTCCCCCTGTGGCCTCTTCCTAGTGCCTCTGGCAACCCTCTTCAAGGACCCTTGTGATATGAGGCAGGAATGGTTTGCTAGGAGACCCAATGAGCCCACAGGGATTTTCCTGTTGCACACACTACCCCAGTATTTTGCTCAGCTGTCTAAATTGACTCAATTCTAGGTAAGGTCAGAATGTTCTCCTTATGTAATCTAGACCTTCAGGTTCCCCACTGGGGGTGTATGTTCAGGGGTGGAGGATCTCCGTTTCTCACTTCCAAAGTTTGGGTACTTAACAATATTTCAGGCGTCTCCCGGGTCCTGTAGGAGTAATCCGCTACCTTTAGAGGATCTGCAGGTTCTCTTGGCTTTCCTAATGTGTTCCTGCAGTCACTCTGGAGCAAAAGTTCACAATGAGAGTCTCTACACGCTATTCTGCCCCTCCAAGTGGGAGCTGCAAGTTAGTCCTGCCTCTCGTCAACCATGATTTCCAGACTCTCTTCTGGTAGAATGTTTTAATTTCTTGCTTTTTATTATTTTTATGTATATATTATCATTGCTTTATGGCTACAATGAATCTTACAAAAACATATTTCAACTAGTTATTTTAAACTGATAAAATTTAGTTCGGATGAAAAAAAAAGGAGGAATTGGAAAAAAAAGAGCCGAGAGAAAACTAAAAACTCTACACTTTAATTCCTTCCCACTTTTGGACCTTTTGTAGTCTCTACATTTTGGTTTATTGTCTATCTCTCAACAAATTGTTGTAGTTATTATTGTTTTTGATAGGTTCGTTTTAGTCTTCAAACTAAAGGTGTCTTTGGTTTATCCATTGCAATTACAGTATTATTCTGTATTTGCCTCTCTACTGGCTTTCATCAGTGCATTTTATACCATCAAATGATTTCTTGTTGCATATTAACGTCTTTTTATTCTGACTGAAGAATTCTCTTTAGCGTTAATTTTAAAACAGATCTAGTGTTGATGAATTTTCACAGCTTTTGTTTCTCTAGAGGTAGTCCTTATTTCTCCTTCATGCTTAAAAGATAATCTGCTTTGCTGGATACAGTATTTTACTAAAAAGTTTTTTTTTTTCCTTCACACTTTATGTCATTCCATTGTCTTCTAGCCTATAAAGTTTCTGCTGAGAAATCTGCTGCAAAATGTATCATAGCTCGTTTATAAGTTAGTTGCTTCTTTTTTTATTGATGCTTTTAGAATCTTTCCTTTGTCCTTGTCTTTTGATAGTTAAGATTATAATATGTCTTGAGGTAGTTTTATTTGGGTGGGATCTTCTTGGTGTTCTTTGACTTTCTTGTACCTGGATATTCACAACTTTATGTTTAGAAAGTTCTCTGTTATTTCTTTGAATAAACTTTCTACCCCAATTTCTTCCTCTACGTCTTCTTCAAGGAGAATATCTCTTAAATTTGCCCTTTTGTGGTTATATGCTATATCTCATGGGCGTTTTTCATTGTTTTTTTTCTATTTTTTCCCTTCTGACTGTGTATTTTCAAAAAGCCTGCATTTACACTCACTTTTATTTTCTTCTCCTTGATCAATTTTGCTGTTGAAACCCATTTTTTAGTTTGTCAATTGAATTTATTAGCTCTAGAATTTTTACCTGATTCTGAAAAATTATTTCAGTCTTTCTGTTAAAGTTCTCTGATAGAATTCTGAATTTTTCTGTGTGTTTTCTTGAAACTCATTGAGCTTCCTCAAGACAGTTATTTTGAATTCCCTAGCTGAGAAGTCATAAATCTCTATCACTCCAGGATTGGTCACTGATGCCTTATTTAGTCTGTTTGGTGAGGTCATGTTTTACTAGATATTCTTAAAGTTTATGGACATTCATCAATGTCTGGCCAGTTAAGTGTTAGATATTTATTCCAGTCTTCACAGTCTGGCCTTGTTTGTATCCATCTTTCTTGAGAGATCTGATATTTTGGCTCTCATGGAGGTGCTTTCTTGCACGGATAGTTGTTCAATTTGTGTTCTTCTGGTGGTTGTAACTGTCACCGGATGGTTATATCTAGCCAGCTTGCTCCGTCTTCCTCATTTCATTTGCTCTTGCTTTTTGAGTTCCTTGAGTTGCAGGGTTACATTATTTATTTGAAATACATCTGCTTTTCTGATGGGGGTATTTACTGCTATAAACTTACCCCTTAGTACTGCTTTTGCTGTATCCTGTCGGTTGTAGTATGTTGTCTTCTTATTTTCATTTGTTTCAAAATTTTTTTATTACTTTCTTAACTTCTTTATTAATCTTATTAATCCATTGGTCATTCAGGGGCATGTTGTTTAACTTCCCTGTATTTGTATAATTTCAAATTTTTTTGTCTGTATTGATTTCTAATTTTATTCCATTTTGTTCTTAATCTTAATCTTGTTGCTTGAGAGGTGTCTTTCCTGTCATTCTGTTTATATATATATATATAATCTGAGAAATTATATTTCTCAGACTTTTGAAGTTATGTGTCTAGCACTAACTTTCCAAATTTATTTTTTTCTGTAGCTATTCTTTTAATTGCATATGCTCAATGCATATAAGGAAATGCATAAAATTTGAACTACATGAAATAAGCCTTTAGTCTAATATATTTTGGGGAAAGACACTATTCTGTAATATGCAATACCCTCAATATATCTAGAAAGGTTTTAGATTCATTTTAAATGACTTCATCTTGATTCCTAAGGCCACACCACCACTCCTAATCTTTAACTGCTATGGTATTGGAAGAATTATGAGCATTGATTGTAGCTGACAAATAAACTAGCAATGTGGTTTTATCCTATCTCTCTTTTTAGATTTTTTTTTTTCGATCAGGCAAAATACTTATCTCTCCATACTTTAGAAAATGGATCTGTGTAATGAAGCTGGTGGAATCATTCTTTCTAAAGCACTTGGATCAGATGATGATAGAAAATTAATGCTGATTATTTTGGAGGTTTGATTTAAATAAGCCTGGAAAATTTAAAATTAATTACTGACAACATAAAAGGAAGTAGGGTAGGGTGATATGACTTCGAACGTTTTTTCTTGTTATTGTTTCATTATAGCACAGCAGCATATGTGCTATTTTATGTGGAAGTAGAAATGTTAGAATAATAACACAAATAGCAGAAACATATTCTTCCATTTAGATTTAGATCCCTGGCATTACATGCTTTGAAAACTAGAGGTGAGACAAAAATCAACCTGTTGATCTCTTTTGGTTTTTTAACCACATAATCTAGGGACAATAAAACCAAAAGATAAGTTGCCCCAACTTTGTACTACACACTCGTGGCTGTGCCATGTCTCAACTATATTTAGCAGCAGTCTTGAGGCAGAGCAATTGTTATGGCAAGACAAAAAGATGGGAGGAAAAAAATGTAATCTATTTTTATTTTGTCCCCTAGATATTAGAGAAATCATCAGGTAAATTTATATAAAACTTCTTTTGACATTCTAGAAACAGAATCTCCTAAGGCCTGAAATTATCTCAGATTTTGTTTTATAGATAAAGTTCATGATTACATAGCTAGGTAATTATGATTGTAATAATAATATTCATATTTTTCTATTGTCTATTCACTCTTATACCAACTACCGAAGGTTCAATGACTATGGATTTACCTATTGTTCTTTTGGCTCGGCTGCAAACTGGGATTTCTAACCATAAAGGCCACAAGAAAGAATCCATAAGGAAATCTTTCTTTCATCCTCATCTCATCTCTACCAGCACCAAGCTGGTAGAATGCGGACCAGTTATTGTTATTATTACTTGCATGGACAACAGGCTTGAGGTTGCGAAGAAAACTGTCCTCACTAGCTGATAGAAAATAAAGCAACCACTATTTCTAAGATGCAACCAATTCAATAAGATGAGTAAAAATATTTGTCTATTTTTTCAAGTTACTGAGAACTTGAGTTTATATTAAAATTGGCAGGAGCAAACTAAAACTTTGGTTACTCAAGCTTATTTACACTATGTGCGTAAGGGTAGAGATGAGAACACAGATAAAAGAAGGTTGATGTGGAGTTGGATTTAGAGATAATAAAGCAAAACAGCAATTATTACAGTTTAGCTATTGATACTTGGTTTGGTTTTATTTGCTGTTTTGCTACAAGGTACTATTTGGGTAACCTCACGTTTGTCCTGTACTGGGAAATACTGGCATACATAGCAACGTGGAAGACTGCCTTAAGAGTATCCCCAAATTCCTTGGGAGTACTCTAGACAAAGGACAATAACATTGTGATAAAAATTACCATATCATTATGAAATTTATCTCTACCATTTCTATCCTCCAATATATCTCCGTGGGAGCTTTCCAGACTATTATTATTGTGTATATAAAACACTTTTTAAACATTAAATATTTTTCTTTTAATAGACAGCTAACTGAGTTAGGGCACAATAATACACTCTGTGTATTATTCAAGATACTCCAGATAAACAATATTAATAGGATATTAATATTAATATTGCAGTATATACATGTATATCTTATTAATATTATTATTATTGCTATATATATGTCCTATTAATATTGTTAATATGAATACAGAAAGAGTTAATAGGAATACAGAAAGAGATTCATTGAGGGATTGACTTACATCATTATGGAGGTTGAGAAGTTCCACCATCTTCCTTCTCCAAACTGTAGGTTGAGGAAAGCCAGTGGTGTAGTTCAAGCCCAAACCTGAAGACCTGAGAACAAGGGAAGCCAATGGTGTAAGCACCAGTCCAAGTACAAATGCACAAGAAACAGGATGGCTGATATCTGATGCTATGAGAAGATGGGTTCCTCAGCCCAAGCAAAGAGCATATTCACCTTTCCTTTACTGTGATGGTTAATTTTATATGTCAACTTGACTGGGCTAAGAAATGCCCAGATAGCTAGTGAAAACTTATTTATTAGTGTGTATTTGAGGGTGTTTCCAGAAGAGATGAGCATTAGAATGAGTAGACTAAGTAAACAAGACCTTCCTCACCAATGTGGGTGGGCATCATATAATCCCTTGATGGGTCAAATATAACAAAAAGCAGAGAAAACTGTGCTCTTGGTTTAACTGAACTAGATTACCAGCTTGCAGATGGCAAATGGCAAATTTCTCAGCCTTCATAATTGTGTGAGTCAATCTAACAGTAATTCTTTTTTTATCTATCTATCTATTTATGTCTCTATCCATCCACCTATCTATAATCTATCTATATTCTATTGGTTCTGCTTTTTTTGAAGAACCCTAACACAGATTTTGATACTCAGAGTAGTACTAGGGCAAAAAAATTAAGAATAAGTTTTCTGAATTGTTTCTGGGGTTTCTGGAACTGGCTCTCTAATCTCATTTGGCCTAAAGACAATCAAAAGTCTCTATTTTTAGTAGAAAAAAGGTACAGTTAGTTCGTGGCATGAACCTTTTTATCGAGTTATGCCACATCTGCATTGAATACTCCTAATGAACCACTTATAAGAAGCAAAAAGCTAAGTGACATTTATATACTACTTTCAAGTATTTTTAAAAAGCTAAGAAATACAGTGGCATTGTTTGGTTACTCTTAATGTTGCTGGACAAAGTGGTAAAAGATCAATGAGCTCAGGAATTCAAATTCTCAGTTCAAGCATGGCATAAATGACCTAAGCCACAAGGGTGTCCAATCTTTTGGCTTCCCTGGGCCATTTTGCAAACAGAATTGTCTTGGGCCACACATAAAACACACTAACTCTAATGATTGCTGATGAGATTTCTTAAATCACAAAACAAATCTCATAAAGTTTTAAGAAAGTTTATAAATTTGTGTTGGGCTGCATTCAAAGCCATCCTGGGCCACACGCAGCCTGCAGCAGTATGTGGGTTAGACAAGCTTGACCTAAGAGCTTCCAGGTGTGCCTTGAAAGATATCCTTCCCTCTTGTAGTCTGTCACAGGGTTAAAATTGTTGAAAATCAACCACAGGACATCATCTCATGATTGGCTGAATTACAGTGTGAGTTGATCACCCAGACTTGCAGGTTGCCTAATGTTAGAGTGAGGACATTTATTTGAAAGCAATGTGTTCCTGTAAGCTGGTGTATTAGTTTGTTTTTGCATCACTATTGAAGAGTACCTGGGATTGGGTAATTTATAAAGAAAAGAGGTTTAATGGGCTCATGGTTCTGTAGGCTGTACAGGAAGCATGATATTGACATCTGCTCCTGGTGAGGACCTCAGGGAGATTACAATCATAGCAGAAGTGAAGCAAGAGAAGGCACATCACATGGTGAGGGCAGGAGCAACAGGGTGATGGTCGGGAGGTCCCAGACTTTTAAACAACTAGATTTTGTGTGAACTAACTGTGTGAGAACTCACTTATCACCAAGGGAATGGTGTCAAACCGTTCTTGAGGTATTCACCACCTTGATCCAACCACTTCCCCTCAGGCCCCACTTCTAACATTGGTAATTACTTTTCTACATGAGATTTAGAACAGACAGATATCTAAACCATATGGTTGGGAAAGGTACATATGGGAAGACCCTGATGAGGCTGGTAACATTGATTTCCTAAATTGCGATGAAATTTTATTAGAGTGTTTTTTGTTTGTTTTTTATTTATTTATTTATTTTTTGCCAATGGGAGAGGTATCTCGACCTCCAGTAGAAGCAGACTCTTCTCTTCAGCAGAAGTGTCCTCCCCATCACTAGTTGTAGCAGCCTCCCCACAACATTGAGATCTGCCCTTCCATCTCCTTTGGAGGGAATAATCCTGAATTGCCTGAGAAATGATATTGACCTCTTCTAAAGCAATTGTCATGCAAGACAGTGTTAATTCTCCTCAGGACTTACCCCAACTATCCCTCTTTGCTTATATACCTACAACTACACTTAATTCCTAGTAGGATACTAATGGTGAAGTACAAAGTGTGTCCTATGAGGAGGTGTGCTACACTCCAAAAGAGGTACTTATATTTCCTAAATTAGACAAGGAGAAATCCAAGGAACATATATGAATCTGGATCTTAAGGACACAGGATAATGGTAGGAAAGATTATAAATTTGGATCAGGTTATATTTATTCATATATGCTCACTAGGCAGAGATTCTGCATTCAATGTTAACAGCTCTCGAAATTAGGACAGTAACAGGGTGTTTGGCTAAAACATAGATTAAAATATGGCCTACCATGAGTGAATTGGAAATGCTTAATATCCTCTGCTTTAACATAAAATAAAGGATCCTAATTTGGAATTTGGAATTTTAAACTGGATTTATCTTGAGACGGAGTCTCACTCTCTCTCCCCGTCTAAAGTGCAGTGGCGCGATCTCGGCTCACTGCAAGCTCCGCCTCCCGGGTTCACGCCATTCCCCTGCCTCAGCCTCCTAAGGAGCTGGGACTACAGGCGCCCGCCACCACACCCGGCTAATTTTTTGTATTTTTTAGTAGAGACGGGGTTTCACCATGTTAGCCAGGATGGTCTCTGTCTCCTGACCTTGTGATCCGCCCGCCTCGGCCTCCCAAAGTGCTGGGATTACAGGCGTGAGCCACCGCACTGGGCCGGATTTATCATTTAACACCTACTCTCCCACACTGAAAAGGTACAGAAAGAATAACTTTCACCACTACCTTGAGAAATAAATATGTGAAGGGAGCTTAAAAGCTCTGTGATTCCTTTTCTCTGTAGACCACAATTTGTAGTGGGAACCACAGCCACTCAATAGAAAAACCTAAATGAGGCCGGGCACGGTGGCTCACGCTTGTAATCCCAGCACTTTGGGAGGCTGAGGCACGTGGATCACGAGGTCAGGAGATCGAGACCACGGTGAAACCCCATCTCTACTAAAAATACAAAAAACTAGCCGGGCGTGGTGGCGGGCGCCTGTAGTCCCAGCTACTCGGAGAGGCTGAGGCAGGAGAATGGTGTGAACCCGGGAGGCGGAGCTTGCAGTGAGCCGAGATCACGCCACTGCACTCCAGCCTGGGCGACAGAGCGAGACTCCGTCTCAAAAAAGAAAAAAAAAAAAAAGAAAAACCTAAATGAGATGAGAATAATTGGATCCTGGGATGGCAAGGTCAACGTGATGACAACTGCCAACTAAAAGGTGGGTGTAGTTACCATAATGGACAGCAGAGTCAAAGAAGCTATCAGAACAGTCTGTGCAGATCTGTGGCTTTAGCTAATTAATCATGGTGTTCCTAAAAGAGAAATAGATGGAAAGGCACTGAATTCTCACTTGATCTGTATAAACAGAAAAGTTCTAGGTTATGTGAACAAAATTCTAACTGAAACCATAAAAACAAAGACACAGCCCCTCAATTAATTCTCAGACTTGAGTTAGTTTCCAGAACCAGAACCGGAACCCACTGAATAAAAGAGAGGCTGGGTTCCCTTGAGATGGGTCCCCAGTACACTATCAAAAATTTGTACCCTGAATTCTTCTTCCAACCTTCCCTAAAAGGAATTATGGTCTTTTACCAGAGGAACTGTGCTTTAGGAAATAAAATATTCAGACCTTTGGAAACTACTGGACACTGACTCTGAACTGACATTGATCCCAGGAGACCCGAAACATCACTGTGGCTTCCAGTCAGAGGAGGAGCTTATGGAGGTCAAGTGATCCATGGAGTTTTAGCTCTGGTCCATTTCAGAATGGGTCTTGTGAATCTGTTAACCCATCTTGTGATTACTTCCCCAGTTCCAGAATGAAAAATTGGAATAGACATACTTTGCAGCTGTAAGAATTCCCACATAGGTTCCCTGACCTGTGGAGGGAGGGCTATTAAGGTGAGACAGACCAAATGGAAGCCATTAGAACCGCCTCTACCTAGCAAAATCATAAATCAAATGCAATATATCATTACTGAAGGAACTGCAGAGGTTAGTGCCACCATCAAGGACTTGAAAGATGCAAGAGTAGTGATTCCCACCACATCCTCATTCAAATCTCCTATTTGGCCTGTGTGGAAGAAATAGACCTTGGAGAATAACAGTGGATTACCGTAAGCTTATCTAAGTGATGATTTCAATTGTAGCTGCTATACCACATGTGATTTCATTGCTTGAACAAATTAACACAATCCTTGGGATCTGAGACGCAGCTATTGATCTGGCAAATGTCTTTTTCTCCATCTCTGTCCTTAAGACCAACCAGAGTTTGCTCTCAGCTGACAAGGCCAGCAACATACTTTCACTGTCCTAACTCAGGGGTATATGAACTCTCCAGTCCTATGTCATGCTTTAGTTCACAGGGATCTTCACTGCTTTTTCCTTCTGCAAGATATTACACTGGTCAGTTACATTGATGAGATTATGCTGACTAGGTCTAGTGACTCAGAAGTAGCAACTATTCCACACATATTGTGAGGGCATTTGCTTGTCAGAGGGTGGGAAATTAACCCAACTTAAAATTAAGAGCCTTCTACCTCAGTGAAATGTCTAGGGGTTCAGAGGTATGGGGCATATTGAGATAGTTTTTCTAAAGTGAAGGATGAGTTGTGGAATGTGTTCCTCTTACAACCGAGAAAGAATCACAAAGCCTAGTAGGTCTGTGGATTTTGGATGCAACATATTCTTAATTTGAGTTACTCCAACTCATTAACTAAATAACCTGATAAGCTACCATCTTTGAGTGAGGCCCCAAACAAAATTCAGCTCTCCAACTAGTACAGACTGCTATCAAGCCTCTCTGCTACTTGTGCCATTTGAACCAGCAGTTCCAATAGTGCTTAAGGTGGCAGTGGCAGGTAGGGATTTGAAGCCTGTGACAGGCTCTCATAGGTGAATGGTGGTACGGGTCTTCAGCATTTGGAGCAAGGTCCTGATATCACCTGCAGATAACTACTGTTCTTCTGAGAGACAGCTTTTGTTAGGTAAAAATATCACCTTGTTATCGTCTTCATTTAGAAATTAAGTATAATTTTAAAAGACGTGTGGGTGCCAAACTGACAAGGTGTATACCAGTGATGGTTAATGTGCCAACTTAAGTGGGATAAGCAATGCCCAAGTAGCTGATAAAACATTATTTCTAGATGTGTCTGTGAGGAGGTTTTAGAAAGAGGTTAGCTTTTGACTTGGTAGGCTGAGTAAAGAAGATTGCCCTTACCAATGTAGGTGAGCAATCATACAGTCTATTAAGGGCCCAAATAGAACAAAAAGGCAGAGGAGGGAAAATTTGCCCTTTGTGTTTGAACTGGGACATGCATCCTCTCCCGCCTTTGGAATTCAGTTCTCCTGGTTCATGGGCCTTCAAACTCACACTAAGACTTGCACTATTGGCCATCTAGTTCTCAGGTCATCAGACTGGATAGAATTAAACACTGTAACTCCTGATTCCTGGTTATGCAGCTTGCAGATTACAGATTGTGGGACTTCTCAACCTCTATAATCATGTACACTAATTCCTACAGTAAATCTCTGTGTGTGTGTGTGTGTATGTGTGTGTGCATGCACATATGTTTTTAGTTATGTAAAAGTGGTATTGCATCATTAATAGAAACTTTAAAAAAAAAAAAGAAGAACCAGAAACATAAGTTTATTTTACTTTAATGGATACTTTTATCTGATCACACATAGATTTTATTGGTTCTGACAAAGACTCCTTGTTTAGCCAAACTTTAGTCAGGCTCCTGAACATTTTCCTAAGCCCAACTGTGTTCTTCCTTGTAAAATACAGTTTTAGCAAACAATCCTACTATGTCAGTTTAGCAAGAACCCCCAACCTTTGATACCTGATCATATTTTACATCTAATCAGTTTTCTCATCCTCTACCATCCCCCAGATGATGTCTGATTATTCTGAACTGTCTTCAACAAGAATCTTGTTAGGTTGGCTTAGCCAGAATTCTCATTACCCCTGATGTCTCATCTTAGTAATTTCCCATCCAGTGACCATACACTACTCTTTGGTTATAAATTCCTGCATGCCCATGTTATATTTAAAATTGAGCTCAATCTCTCTTCCTGAGTGCAAAATCATATTGCAGTGGCCTATACACCTATTGCAGTGATCCTGAATAGTCTTCCTGACGATGCTTTACCAAGTATCATTGAATAATGCTTTTGTTAACAGTTCTCTGTCTCTGTATATATTCACTTTTTTTATTATTCTCTTTTGGCTTTAGATAATACTCATTAGAACTAATAAGGGTGATCTTCTTGACATACGATCTATCAATTCAAATGCTAATCTGTCTTGAAATACCTCACAGACACACCTAGAAGTAGTGTTTTACCAGCTATCTGGGCATCACTTAGCCCAGTCAAATAGACACAAAATTAACCATCACACTATGAAATGTACTTTTTTACCCTCATTATTTGTTTAATTCTTAGTACACAGAAGGCACTCAAAGTATGATGGTAAATGAAGAGTACTATCATTTTCACCCTGACATTTTCTGTCTAATAAATGTTTTCACTACATGCCTACAAAACCAAATATTTTAATGCAAATAATATTAAAATTGATGAGTTTTCTTTCAGGAATATTTTTGTAGTAAACTCTATTAAACACTTTTGAATTCTTAATTTATTTTCCTTAAAATATAGATCATTTTACTTTGTTCTTTTAGTTTTTCTGAGAACAATGGTGTTATTTTCACATTTAAAAAATTTTGAGCATTAATATTTCTATTTAGTTATTTATCAATTATGCTGTCAGTCATTTTTAAGTTTCCTTTTAGGGCCATTATTTTGTGCCATTTTTCCAAGCCCAATAATGTTGAAAATGTTTTATTACTTTTTCAATAATATCAGTTTTTATAATTGACAAATACCAGTGCCTACTGATGTTTTATAAAGGTTCATTTTATTTGGGATCAGGTAAAAAATTATCCACTAAAGTGAAGCAAAGTTATGTTTCTGGTACTTCTTTTTTAAAGTTTGTGTTAATAATGCGATATCACTTTTATTTAACTAAAAACATTCCTCATCTCTTTTTCAATGAATGGTACTGCCCATGAATCCAGTTATATAGACATGAAGCAGCAGGCATCATCCTTCCTACTTTCTTCTAGTTAAAATCCCCATATCTTGTCCATCACTAAATCTTTTAGAATTTACCTCCAAAATACATTTTAGTTAAGCCCACCCATTAAAGCTCTACTTTGACACATAATTACACATCCTGTTTTGCAAAATTATCCTAATAGGCCACTTTCAGTCTCCTCCTCTTACCTATTCACTTTATGCTGAACCCCAAATCATTTTTCTTCTCCCAAATTCAAGTTGATTTTCCCGCAACTTAAAATATTCTGAGATACCATTTGGTATCAATCATATCTGAACCGCTACACGTTGTGGAATATGAAAAGAAAAAGCTAAATAAAATGCATTGTTGAGATTCATGTCACATTGCTGTTAAGAATCATTTTCACTTTTTTTCTGATGACTCAAGAAATAATTTTGTTTCATACCTCAATATCATTAATAGATGTGTGTATTGTTTGTTTACATATTGGTCTTTCTAACTATGAGTTCAAACATGACAACTTTTTTTGTTAACACAAGGATAAAACATAAGTGATGCTATGTATCTATTATCAGGCATTTCTTCTGTCAGCTACACCAATATTAAAAAAAAAAAACATTTTTTAGTGATTTCCTCTTTAATCACTGACATCTTTCTGTGTGCACTATTATTACCTTAATATTCTTTTGATATTTTCAGAATATGTAGTAAAGTCATTTATCCTTGATATTAGTAATGTACTTCTTACTATTTTTCAAGATAAATGTGGCTATAGATTTATTAAACTTATAGGTCTTCACAAAAACAGCTTTTGGTTTTATTGATTTTTTTCTATTGGTTTTCTGTTTTCAATATGATTGAGGTTTAATTAACATTTGTATTGGTTTAAGTGTAGATACACATGAAATTCTAATAAATAATACAAAGAGGTCCTGTGTATAATCTGCTCATTTTTCCCCAATGATAAAAGTTTACAAAACTATAGTACAATATCAAATCCGGGATATTGATTTTCATATCATCCATTTATCTTATCCAGGTTTCCTATTTTTTTTACTTTTACGTGTGTGTGTGAGAGAGTTGTGGTGTGTGTGTGTGTGTGTGTGTGTGTGTGTGTATAGGTAGGTATTCAAATCTATACAACCTTATTATATGTGTAGGTTCATGCATGTGGCACCACAGTCATGATACTGAAGAGTTCCAGCACCATAAGGATTAAGGATTCCTCCTGTTGTCCTTTTATAATCCTCTCTCTCTCTCTTTCTCTCTTTCTCTCTCTCTCCACTTACCCCCTTCCTAACTCCTTAGCACCACTAATCAGTTCCCTTCTAAAACTATCATTTTCAAAATGTTATATGACTGGAATCATTGAAGTTGGCTCTTTTTACTCAGTATAATTTTTTTTATTCATGAGAGTTGCTGTATTTCAATATTTCATTGCTGAATACTATTCTATGGTATATACAGTATTTACCAAATTTTGTTTAGCCATTCACCGTTGAAGAATAGCTGAACTGTTCTGAGTTTGGAGCTGTTATGAGGAAAGCTGCTCTGAATAGATTTTTAATGTGAAAATAAGGGTTATCTGAGATGAATGTCCAAGTGCATTTTATTCCTGATATTGGTGATTGTATCTTCTCTGTCTTTTTTCCTTAAATTTTTGGTCAGTCTTGCTAGAATGTCATTGATTTTAAAAAAAAATAACTAACTTTTTGTTTCATTGAATTTCTCTACTATTTTTCTATTTTCAATTTCATTGATTTCTGCTTTTATCTTATTATCTACTTCCTTATGGTTGTTTTGAGTTTATTTTACCGTTCTTTTACTAAATTCCTGATGTAGGAACTTAGATTTTTAGAGTCTCAGACTTCATGTGTTTATAATGTAAACACTTAATGCCATAAATTTCTCTCTTGGCACTGCTTTAGCTGTATCCCATATATTTTAATGTGCTGTATGTTCATTTTTATTAAGTTCTATGTGCATTTTTAATTTATTTTAAGAATTACTTTTAGACACTTCTTTTTTTAGAAATCGCTTTTTTAATTTACACATTTCAATAAATTTTTCTGTTGTTTTTCTGTTACTGATGTTTAGTTGCATTCCATATGGTCAGAGAACAGACTCTGTATAACATTAGTAATTTTACTTTTGTTGACACTCGTATGACTCAGGATATACCCTATTTTGGTGAATATTCCATAGGCACGTAAAAATGTGTATTTTTCTTTTGTTGTGTGAAGTGTTTTATTCATATCAGTTAGATCCTGGTGATTGATTATGTTTTTCGGAACATCTATGCAGTGAATGATTTTCTGTCTAGTAGTTCTGTCAGTTGCTTAGGGTGACTAATGTAGTCTCCAACTCTAATTATGGATTTGTCTATTTCCTTTTTAGCTCTATCAGTTTTGCTTCAAATACTGAACACTTGTCTTTGCCTGAAAATGTCTTTATTTCCTGTTCATTCAAAAATGATAGTTTCGCCAGATATAGAATTTATAGTTGACAGGATTTTTGTTTGAGCTCCTAAAAGACATTTTGCCACTTTCTTCTGGCTTTCATGGTTTAAAATAAGAAATGTGCTGTCACCAGGACTGGTTTTCCCCCACAGATGAAGTATTGTTTCTCTCTGGCTGTCTACAAAATTTTTTTCTTTGTTTTTAAATTTTTTAAGATTAAGTTGTTCATTGGGATGAATCTTTATCGGGTTTGAATTTTGCTCAGACTCTTGGTTCTGTAGGTTTGTTTTTGTTAAAAATTTGAGAAATCTTCAGTGATTCTTTGAATATTTTTTCAAATCAATTATCTTTCTTATTATGGAACCTATGTAATATAAATGTTGGAATTTTATTATTATCCTACAGGCCACTGAGGCTATATTCTTTTTTTTCTTTATCTTTTTTAGTTACTGTTTTCTCTATAATTCAGATTGGGTGAATTCTATTGATTTGTTCTCAAGTTCACTGATTCTATCTTATTCAATGTCCATTTTATTCTGTTACTATCCAGAGAGTTGTTTCTTATTAAACTTATTTCTTTTATTGCATTTTTCAGTCCTACTATTTCCATCACATTGCTGACATTTTCAGTTTTTTCATTTGTTTTAAGTAGGTGTGTGATTAATTGATGCATTTCTATAATGGTTAGTTTAAAATGCCTGTCACATAATTTCAGTATCTGTTTCTTCTTTGTCTTCCTGTCTACTGTTTTTTCTTATTCAAGTTGTGATTCTCATGGTTCTTGGTATGATGGATGATTTTCAATTACATTACAGACAATTTGCATATTATGTTAAAAGACTGGGTCCTAATTAAATCTCTTATTTTAACAGACATCCATCCTGTTTATGTTTAGAATTAAAGGCCTAGCCTACTTGGTGGTATGTGGTTCTAAATAGTTTAATTTTTAGATATTTTTATGGTATTATTTTTGTCTCTTTGACTTACCTCTTGACACTAATATTGCCACTGGTCTCTACCTGGTCTCTTCAGTGCTGGTCTCTTCAGTGCTGCCTGAAGAAGCAGAAGTGTTTTTCTAGGCCAGGTTACTGAGTGTCTTTTAATAGGATAGGGGAGTTGCAGGCCTATGGGGATAAAGAGGATTCTCTAGCTTAGTATTTGTTGTGGTAGAATCACCTTTGCCTTTAGAGAACCAAGAACATTTCCTCACGGGTGCTTATTGTTGCAGAATCACCTACTACTGGTACTTCCTAGCTATGTTCTAGTCTCTGCTGTAGGAGGGGTTTATTTGGCCTGTAGAGGCAAAGAGATTTCCAGAACCAGGCTGTTTGTCTTAGGATCCTTTCCCTGCCTTTTGGTGATGAAGAACACTTCCTGGGTCAGGCACTTACTATGTGGAAGAACTCTCCCAGGCACTCCTTGCTACAGCACTGTTTATGGGTAGGGGAGAAATAAGCTTACTTGAGCTGCCTTCTGTTGATAGGTTGGTGGTTGGGAAAGATCAGGTCAAGATCCCCTACTTCTACTTAGTGGGAAGATATAAGATTGTGTGGTGCTACATTCTTCTTCTGTTCATGGAGTGTCAACCCAGTTTACTTTATTCCTAGTACTTTTCAGAGTTCAACTTTGTTTGCCTCTTTCTTTATTTGCAGTATTTATAATGTTACTTAGTGGAGAGGAGAACTATTATATCTATGCTATCATGTCTGATCTGTAAGTTTTGATTTATCGATTTTTACTCTGAAATTTATTATTTCTTTTCTTTGACTTATTTTCGGAATAATCTGATTGTCTGCTTTCTTAAGGTGGAAGCTGAGATTATTAATATGATACCTTTCTCATCTTCTAATATAGATATTCAATGCTGCTATGGTTTCAATTGTTGTGTCCCCTTCAAAATTTATGTTGAAGTTTAATCCCTAGTGCAACAGTAGTAAGTAATGGGACCTTTAGGACGTGATTAGGCCATGAGAGTTCTGGTCTCACATGTGGAATTGGTGCATTATTAAAAAAGTGCCTGGGAGAGCTATCCAGACCTCCTTTTTTACCCTTCCATACTGTCTACCACATGAGGACACAGTATTCAGCTCCTTTCAAAGACATAACAACAAGGAGCTATCTTGGAAACAGGAAGCAGTCCTCTCCAGATATTAGATCAACTGACTCTTTGAGATTTTTCATAGTTCTGGAATTTCCAGCTTCCAGAACTGTGAAAAAATTCTGTTGTTTATAAATTACATATTTTATGATATTTTGTTATTGCAGCACAAGTGGACAAAGACAAGTCTTAAAAAGTGTCTCTTATTTGCAGCTTTAGTGTTGTCCCACAAATATTGATAGGTGTTTTTGTTTTCTTTTATCTCATATTTACATTGTAAATTCCTTTTTGGTATACCCTTTGGTAAGGATTATTTAGAATTGTGTTAGTTTTCCGAGGATCTATGTATTTATAAATATTGTTGAGTTATTTATTTCTAGTTTAATTACATGGGTGTCAGATAACATGCTTTGTATGACTTGAATACTTTTCAATTTATTGAGACTTGTTTTACTACTCAGTGTTGTCTATCTTGATAAATGCTTTTTATGCACTTGAAAATGTGGATTCTGCTGTTATTGAGTAAAGTGTTACATAAATGTCAATGGGTCTAGTTGGTTGATGATGTTAAAATCTTGATTCTTGTTGATTTTGTTTACTTGTTCTACAAATAACTGAAAGAAGGGTATTAAAATTTTAACTATACTTGGAGATTTGTCAATTTTCCTTGCAATTCTATTGTTGCTTCATCTATTTGGCATCTCTGATATTAGATACACTAAATTTCAGAATTGTATGTCCTTTGATAAATTAACTCCTTTGTCATCATAAAATAAGGTTCTTATTTTCTGGTAATACCCTTTGCTAGAAATCTACTGTCATCACCTGACATGTGAGTCAGCAAAAAAAAAGAAAGAAAAAAAGCTACTTTGTCAGATAGACAAGCGTTAGTATCAGGTTTCCTTTTAGCTAATTTATGTCTTTATATTTAAATTATGTTTCTTGTAAGAAACATAGGGCTCCATCAAATATGGCAATCTATGTCTTTCAATTGATTCCTTTAGACCATTTGTATTTAATGTGATTACTGATAAAAGTAGGTTTAGGTATGTCATCTTGCTATTTATTTTCTTTTGAAATATCTATATTTTGCCTCCATTTTAAAGGATTACACCATTACATATATATAATTCTAAATTGATATTTCTTATTTTTTAATAGTGAAAAAATCATCCTAATGTCATTCATCATTAATTTTTCTGGTGAGGTCAATTGTGCCTCAATATTTTCATTTACCATATGTTAAGATATCTTTTCCTTATGAATAATGTTATGAATTTATCTTTATCTTTAGTTTTCACAGTTTGAAATGATGTGTCTCTATATGTTGTTTTCCATACCTATCCTTTTTGAGGGCTCATGAGCTTCTTGGATTCAGATTGATGTATTTTTTTTAATTTTTAGAAAAATTTCAGTGATTTAGTTAATCTTTTCTATAGCTCTTTCCTTTTTTATCTCTGGTCACAGGCATTTTATATTGCTTAACATTTTCTCACTAATATTAGATTCTCCGTGTATTCTTTTATTTCACTCATCTTTTTTTCTATTTGTTTTATGTTTTAATTTGAATACTTCTATTGATTTTCTAAGTCTATTGATTTTTTCTACTGCAAAATTTATTCTACTAAGACTGTCTACATAAATCTTAATTTTTGATACATTTTGTTTTTACCAATTTTATTTTTAACATACTCTTTTTATATTAAAATATGGAATTGTAAAATAATAGCATTTTTACATCTCTGCTGCAATTCCCCATAACTTGATAAATACTGATCACCATTTCCACTAGATGTTTCTATATTTATAATAACTGTTATTTTAAAGCTCCTCCCTTATAATGCCACAAGTTTAGCCATTTCTGGATCTGCTTTTGTTGTCTCTCTCTCTCTCTTTTTTTTTTTTTTCTTTAGCGTGAGTTACAGTTTTTTGCTCCTTTACATGTCTTATTGATTCAAATTGCATGCTGGGTGTTTTGCATCAAATAACGATAGAGACTGAGGTAAGCAATATTTACTTTCAGAAAAAGGTATGCTCCTTCATGTGTCTTGATTTTTATTGTAATATTGGTGGTGATGGGCAAGAATATGTCAGTCTAAAGAGGGCTGGGTTCAATCATTGTTGCATCTTTGTGTGACTCATTTCACCACTGGCTCCACAAAGTTTAAGAACAAGATCAAATTTTTTTCTTCTTGGACTATGTGCTATGATCACTAGTATAATTCCAGTGCTATTTTGTGATTTACAGCTAAGCCACCAGTGTTATGAACTATAGTATATCTGTGTATGCTCTACACTGTATCTGATAACCTGGACCACTGGAAGTTCTCGTTGCTCCCAGTCATGTCCCAGGAATTCTTTATAGGTTGAGAGATTTCTTGACTCTGGAAAAGCCTTAGAGGTATGCCTCAGATTTATTGTTCACATACAGCACTTGGGAACACGTTGATTTCTCTCAGCTTTCTTGTTTTGTCACCTCATTTTCAGTACCAGGTAAGCCAGTAAATTGAGACCTCTTATGTCCCAGACATCACTTTTCCTACCTCAATCTCTGGAATGCTGGACTAAAGGAATGTCAATAGAAGACAGTTGGCGGATGGGTAAAAATGAACTACTTGATCAGGGCTCTTCTAGCATCTAGTATGTCACAATCACAAACACACTTAAAAATTTTTGAAATGGTAATCCCAGCACTTCGGGCAGCTGAGGCGGGAGGATCACTTGAGATCAGGAGTTGGAAACCAGCCCAGGCAACATAGTGGGACCCTATCTCTCTTTAACAACAACAACAACAAAAAAAAATTAGTTAACCAGGCCTGATGGCACATGCCTGTAGTCCCAGCTACTGGAGAGGCCAGGAGGTGGAAGGATGGCTTGAGCCTGGAAGGTTGAGGCTGCAATGAGTCATGAGTGTACACCACTACACTCCAGCCTGGGCAACAGAGTGAGATGCTGTGTAAAAAGAAAAAAGAAAAGGAGGGGAAAGGAAAGAGAAGGAAGGAAAAGAAGAAAAGAAAAAAGAAAGAGAAGAAGAAAGGAAGAAAGAAAGAAATTGTTGAAATATTGGTTGTTTAGTTATTTAACTCTACTTTTGGGTCTACGGTAGATTATTTCTTCTCCTGCTGTCCTGCCGGGCATGAAAACAGTCATGAATCTCTTATTTTTTATGGAGAGTCCATTCTATTCTAGAATTTAGTGAGGAATCTGTAAACTCAGTTTGCACATGGGTTCAGGAAAACTATGACTCATTAGCTTACTTGTCTTGCTTTGGTTGTAAGGATGAATGTTATTATCTCTTTTGACTTTCTTCGTCCTGTGTGAAACAGCAACCCCAAATTGCAAGATACATTTAAATTCATTTAGGGTTCTGAAATCTAACATTCAAAATCTGCTTTTCAGAAGTGAATTTTGACCACATACTTGATATTCAGGAAGATATAGACAACTATAACTTTGAATTCATAAGTTGTATCTTTAAAAAATAACCCAGAATATTCTATGCTTACTATATGAGTCAAAATGATACTTTTAAAACACGAGTTAGATCATATTACACCTCTGTACAAAATATTCCAGTAGTATCTTGTTTCACTTGGAGGAAAAGTTAAAGGCCTTACAATGGCTTAAAACTTTTAAAAATGTGAACTCTATTTCTTGCCCATTTCTTTGAACTCATTTAAAATCACTCTTTTATAGGTTTGCACTGATAAAACCAATATTCTTGATATTCCTCAAATACACCCAAAACACGCCCCCCCCATCCCCCCCCCCCCCCCGCCCAACACACACACACACCACTGCAAATGGCACTTGCGTTTCATTTTCTCTACCTGGAATGTTCTTCCCTCAGATAACTGCCTGTCTCTCACTTTTGTCTCCTTCAGGTTTCCGTTCAAAAAAATTTTTTTTAACAAAATATCTTGCTTTGTCCATTCTATTTAAAATAGTAATGACCCAACCTTGTAATTTTGTCCCTTTTATTTGCTTTATTTTTTCCCCAGAGAACATATCAGAATTTAAAAGATGACCTACGTTACTTGTTTGTGTGGTTATTGTCTGTTTCTCCATAATAGAATGTAAGTTCATTTAAGGTAGGATTCTTTTAAAAAATATAATTAATTAATTAATTTGTTTTGAGATGGAGTCTCGCTCTGTCACCCAGGCTGGAGTGCAGTGGAGTGATCTCAGCTCACTGCAACCTCTGGCCCCTGGTTTCAAGCTATTCTCCTAAAGTAAGGTTCTTTTTTCTTTTGATAAGCGTTCTTTCTACTTTCCAAATCAATAACTTTAACAAAAGGAAGGAAGAAAAGAATGCAGTAAAGAAGAACTGAAGAAAAGAAAAACAGAACAAGGGTGGAAAGAGGCAATAAAAGAAGAAAGGAATAAGGAAGGAAGAAAAAAACAGAAAAACACTGGGATCACAATTACAGAGAGAGAAAAATAAGCTATAAAGCTTAATATCCTTGGACCTAAATTTTTCAACATATGGGATGCTACTTGTAAATATCTTTAAAACTTTCCCAGGTTTATATTTTATCTTTTTATCATTTTATATACAAGAGAGTATGGAATTAAGTGAGTACCGTTGTTGATGTTGTATTTATTTGATTGATCCATTTTCTGGAAACAGAATCTGAAATGAAGACTTTCAGAAAGTACAGAAGATAAATGTAGGAGACATAACTGTAAGAAATTAGGGAAGAGGCCCAGCACGGTGGTTCACGCCTGTAATCCCAGCACTTTAGGAGGCCAAGGTGGGCAGATCACGCGTTTTGGAGTTCGAGACCATCGTGGCCAACATAGTGAAACTCCATCTGTAACACAAATACAAAATTAGCCGGGCATGGTGGTGCACGCCTGTAGTCCCAGCTAGTCGAGAGGCTGAGGCAGGAGAATCGCTTGAACCTGGGAGGCAGAGGTTGTGGTGAGCTGAGATCAAGCCACTGCACTCCAGCCTGGGCAACAAGGTGAGACTCTCTCTCAAAAAAAAATAAATAAATAAATAAAAAATAAAAAGAAGAAAAAAAGAAAGAACTTAGGGAAGAAAACATTGGCCAGAAGCTACTCAACAATGCAGTTGCAATGGACGCATAGTTAAATCTCAACAGTAAGCCTAGGAGTTGTGATACTTCTTTAAAGCACTGGGGGATGATTCTTTGCATTCCCCATCTAGACATTAATCAAGGCCGACTCTGGGAGGAGTAATAACATTGTTTTAAGCAGATCCATTGTTTTAAGCAGATCCCTGAGAATGAGGGCAATTCTAAATGGATGAAGTTATAATTGAACAGCAGCTGATATCTACTTTGACTAGGAGGTACATGTGTCTACTTTCCAGAGGATATGTGAGCAGAGCAACACAGTATCTGCCACATTGTGTTTTGTTTTTTGTACCTTTCTGGAGTCTTATGCTCTGGGACAATGGTAGTCCTCAAATACACAAATCATCTGGAATGCTTATTAAAAAATACATATTTTGGCTACCCACAGATTTATCAGAAATTCATAATTTCAAGATAAAGAATCTCATTCTTAATCTGCATCCCAAACTATACTGACGTCAGTGACAAGTGGTTCACATGGAAGGAAGACTCATCTCTATTGTGAACTCGTTGTGTATCCCATTCTTGTTTCTCCATTTTTGGTTACATAACTACTTATTTAGAAGCATTTATTTTGATGACTAATTCGTGTATCAGTAGTAATATATCACCCAATGTTAATTAACAAAAACATTTCATTATTGGTGTAGAAATCATTTTAGAGTCAAACTCATTTTTTTCATTCAGAAGTAAAAATCCAGCCTGTTTTATCTTTATAAGTAGAATACATTAGTAGTAGAATACTAGAAATGTTAAATAATGTTATTTTTCTGTCATAAATGGTAAAACGTCACCCTGACCAATCTGCCTTCCTACCCCAGGCCTTCTGCAAATGCAATAAAATCTCACTGATCATTAGAAGCAATAACTATTTTTAGCAGTATGTTTGTGAATGTCATTTCTTCTAACTGCTCACTCAGTATCTTATCAGAAGATGTTTGTGAAATGTGAATAGCTAAAATATAAAACCTACTTTTGAAGAAGAGATGTAATTTCATATGGTGTGTATGTGTGATTTTCTTGCTGAAGCAGTTAGCAGCTGCAGCAGGTAGCATTGGAGAGATGAGCAGATTCTTAGAAAAGCTTAGAGGCCCTTAGGGCATATTTTTATTCTAGGTCTTAGGTTGCAAAAGCAACTAATAGACAACATCAGGGGATAAATGCAAAAGTTGTAGTCCCAACCTGAGTTGAAAACAGAGTGTATTTATTTTTTATCTTGAAAAACATTTTAGAAAGCCTGAAATCTGAGCCTGGCTTCATAAACTAACTGACCCCATTTGAACTTCTTTTATCTTCTATTCTACTCTCTCTTTGCATCTCACTTAGAGAAGATTGGTACTAAACATCATCCCCTAACTTATAATAGGCCAGTTGAAGTACATTGGGACCATGCTAAGACCATAAAAATTTTGGGTATATTCAAATCTACCCCCAAAGGCTGAGGGAGCTGAGATATTGAAGAAAGATGCCGAAAAAAACCAGTTTCTCAGAAATACATATTTAATAGGGACTTATGAACAGAAATGGTATCTTGGGTGGTTGTGATATGGTGGATTTCTGCAATCTCCCTCTAGAGAATGTCCTTTAGATAGCAAGCATTTAGGGTAAAGACAAATGCAGCTAGTTACATCTCAGACTTCCATGCTGAGACTTGTTACTTCCAGGGAGAAAGACCTTGCTTCAGAACACCATGATATGCAGGAGTCAAACATTGGGCATTGTGGCGGTTTTGCCTCAAGATGGTGGCGTAGTCACTCGTGCCGTGCAGCAGGCTGTTTTCCTGCCCTATTCAATAAGTGATTATTTGTTCTTAATTATTGCCTCAACAGGACAAAAGTAAAATAAAATAACAACGATAAGAAAGCCTGTGACTTTTTGTAACCAGAACACACTCATCATTCTTATAATTAAATCTTCAAATTGTTTGTTCTCAATTTGTACCACTGCAAAACCTTTCACTATATTTTTCTCCTCTTGAATATATTGTCTTGGCAACATCATATGTCTATTATAA
Organism: Hylobates moloch; assembly: GCF_009828535.3. Classification (NCBI taxonomy): domain Eukaryota; kingdom Metazoa; phylum Chordata; class Mammalia; order Primates; family Hylobatidae; genus Hylobates; species Hylobates moloch. The sequence continues at coordinate 854,542 of NW_026652306.1, forward strand.
TAACATCGACCTTCATCTGTAGCTTTAATCTATAATTTTGGACTCCAACATTCCTTTAATTTCTCATGAAATTATTCATTTTTTCAGCAGACATTTATATGGCACCAAATAAATATGTATAATGGACAAGTATGTTGTTTGCTCTCATGCAACTTACAATGTAAAGGAAAAGATGAAAAATATGGGTACATCTATTTTTATGTTTAATATGTTGATATGGACCGAATGTATTTTTGTCCTCCAGAAATTGAAATATTGAAGCCCTAATTCCCAATGCGAGGGTATTTGGATATAGGATGTTTGGGAGGTAATTAGGATTAGATGAAATCACGAGGAGTGAGGTTCCCATGATAGAATTAGGTGATAGAATTTGTTGGATAAACTCCAGATATTTTGTGGAGTTAAAGACAAAATGAAGTGCTCATGGATTTATACGGGTAAGAAAAAGAGTTCTCCAAAACAATACATGCATTTGTGACTAGATAAACTATATGAATTATGACAGAGTTTTCTAAAGCGGCAGTATTCTCAGACTAAAAGAGGAGCATATTTTGAAAATGTCACAACAAGGCTTTTGGGCCCATGTTAAGTTGGCGGTGTCTGTTAAACCTCTAAGATCAGATATCAAGTGGGCAGTTCAATGTGCAAGCTGAAAATTTATAGAAAAGTCTATAAGGAAGATCCAGAATAAAATTATAGATTATAAGCATAGACTTATAGGTTGAAATTAATTGTAGATCAGAGTTGTGTTTAAATCCAAGAGCCTGAATGAGTGCTTCCTGGAGAGCATATAGATACAATAATAAAATCAAGCCCCAAATGGACCTCATTTTATAGATCAGGAACAAAGAAAGAGCTAACATAGAGAAAGAATGGTTGGTGAGGTATAAAAATCAAGGTAGTGTAAGGTAATTGAAGACAAAATAAAATAAAATTATCAATTTTTCCAAATATATCTGAGGTTCAAAAATTTGAAAAGGAACTCGTTATTGATTGAAAGGTAGAAATCAAGGAGGATGTAAAAGAAGAACCTCAATGGAGTCGTAGGAACAAAACTGAGGGAAAATTTGTTTAAGGATCTGTGAAGTAAGAAGCAGGTACAACCAAATGCGGATAACTTTTTCAACCCATTTTGCTATGAAGCAAATCAGAGATGTAGAATGGTAAACTTAGGAAAATACAGAGTTGAGGAGGGAATTTCTAAAGTTAAAAATACTAAAGTATATGTTTACAATAATATAAATTTTCTGGAAAAGAAATGAAGATAAAAGAGGTAGTGGAGAAATGACAAGAAAAGAAATTCAGAAACCACAAGAAGGCAAAAGAAAAGAACATATCCAAACCCAAGCCACTGATCTACAAGAGTGTCAGGGGCAAAATTATAGCCTTCATATACAATGTCTTCAGGAAAATGGGTTGTGAGAAAAAGCAACAGTCAAGTTATAATAAGAGGTAAAGATGGAGGGAAGACAAAAAATATTGAGCATATGGACAAATTTGTTATAGGGAATTTGTATGAAATTATTGAATTGAATGTACAGGAAAGTTAACCAGTGTGAGTCCGGCGTGAGTCTCTGGATATGACTAAGCTAAACAGATAAATGAATTATTGTAGGGTTCAATGGAAATAAACAAATATATTAAAAGTATATTCTAGGTAATTCACAAGTACAGATATTTAGGTTATACATATTGATTATAGCATTATATATTCTTAAGTGATACTTAACTCTTTTATGAGGCCTTTATAAGCCTTTTCTGGCTGTGTTTTATGTATTACATGTTCCTATATCACATCTGAAAATCTCAATTCTGTTCATTATCCTGTTTTTTGTCATTGTTGTTGCTGTTGTTGTTGTTTTTTTCGTTTTCTGTTCATGTGTGTTTCTCTCCCACTACATTTTTTTTAGGGCAGAAACTGTGTCTCATATATCTTTAGATTCTACATGCATATATTTGTGCTTACGGAGGACACAAAAAGCCCTAGAAGTATATTAGTGAAGGTCATTAGTTGATGTTAAAATATTAAGTTTTAAACACACAGAGAAGAAAATAGTCATGTAATTCAGGAGCATTGTAATGAGATTTTCTTTGTAGGTTTCTTAATATGTAATACCAAGCATAAACATTTTTAATTCCCGTGAACTTGGGACTCTTTTGGAGGGTTGATTTGGAAGTACTGCTTTATCAAAGGGATTTGTTCTCATGAGCAGAATCACGTTAGAATTTCTCCGATCTTTTTTTTATGACCGAAAAAGAAAAAACAACCTATTTGTATGCAGAGAAACTTGAAACCCACTAGGTGTCTCAATCAGAGAAAATTTAACACAGGGAATTGGTTACATGGGTGACTGAAGACCAGAGGAACTCAATGTATGAGGAAGTAAGTAAGAGATTAGAAACTGCAGGAAGCACTACCACTCCTAGGACTGGAGGGATACATGAAAGAAATGATATTACTGTGAGCCCTGAAGCTTCTCTATAGCAGAGGCAAAAACTCAGCAGGATCTGAGACCACAGAGAAAAGGGCTATTTTGCAGGAGCTAGAATCACAAGGAAGAAACAGCTGATACCAGTGAGGCCACTGGAAACAAACTCTGGAGCATAGAAATAATCTTGCTTCTTCTCTATACTTGACCTCTATTCTTCCAGTTCCTCCCACTGCTAGAGGGCAAAGGGGCTTGGATAAGGTTGTTCCTAAAATATTAAGTAAAGAAAGAAGGGAAAGTATAAAAATGTATTTAAGATAAAGTAGGCAAATTGCAGATATATGTTCTAAGATCAGGGGTATGAAAAGATAAATCTCTCAAATATACTTTACTAAATAATATAAGGTGATCAGAAAACATTTACAATTGTGTTCTTACAATGGAACAATGTGGCTGAAACTGCTATAGGCAATGGACTCATTTGGAAGCATTGCCCATTTATTCATATATTTCTTTGTATTGACAAAGAAAAATCTATGACTAAATTTTTAGTTCTTCATTTGGTTCATACATTATAAGAAAAATCCATTCTTCTTATCTGATTTAGAAAGAATAGTGTAAAGATGGTAGAGTTTACTGATTTTGAAAGCCTAGGAAGGAATTGATTGAACAATATTTCCAGTCTCAGATCAGTGTTGTATGCCATTTTTAGTTTGAAATTATCCATTTGATTCTGCTACAGGAAAATGATGTTAGACAATTTAAGTAATAGCAATCAAAATTAATGAACATGTTTTCATTAAATTCAAACATACTGAAAGTATTGTCATTGAAATCACTTTTCCCCACTCAAAAATAATATTTTATTTTCAGTGTTTTCTTTCTAATAATTTGCATATAAAATGCTGTAGCATAGGCCAAGATAACTCCAGTATATTTTCCCAATAATTTCCTAATTGGGGATTGGGTTTGAGTCCATTTTTCCTTCGTAAGAGGATACATATGTTTCAAAACAGAAGGGGGAAGTATCTTTAATGAAAACCCATCACAGATAACTTATATTTGATTAATATTGTTGATATTAGTGGATCTTTTTCCTCTAAACCTAGCAGTTTTTTTGGCAAATCAAACATTAATTTTTCTGTCTCTGAATAAAAAATAAGTCAGGTTAGTAAAGAACAGTCACAGAAATCATATAAAGCCCCTTCTTGGGTTACTTAATCAGAATTTTTTAGGCAAAGTCAGAATGGGCCTGCAGGGAGTGACAGGGGCCTAGTTCAAATAGAAGAAATACCCTAAACAATAGCCTAGAAGGAAGAGAAAGCACATCTAACAGAGCAGCCCATAAATCTATGCATATAAAATATTGAGTTTGAATGCTAACAAAATAAAATATAAAGCCAGAGTGTTCATAAGGACAACTTAGATCATGAAAGTGCTGAGATTTGGCACATTATTCTAAGAGTGATGGGATTTCATTGAATTTTTGTAATGAAGAGACATGATCAAATTTTAATTTTAAAATATCTTCCTGCTTTAGTGTTGAGAAAACATTGATAGGAATATTGCAATAGATCGAAGGCAGAGAGAGCAATTCAAATGCTGCTGCAATTATCCTTGAAAGATGATAGTAGTTCTTGAGCTACTTATAGGTAGAGGGGCTAGAGAGAACTGGGCTGATTTAAAAGCCACAAGGAAGAAAGCAGTGAAAAGCCATTGTGAGATGGAACATTTGAATTAGAAAAAAGGGTTAAAGATGACAATAATTTCTGACTTCCAGACTTATTTTTACTTAATTTTTTGCCTCAGTATGTTCAATAAGGTTAATGGCGTTTTGTAAGCCTACATTTTGGGGGGTCAATTAAACAGTCTTTCCAAACATAACCTCCAGGTATTTTTTTTCTCCAATATGTAGGATGTAGAATCATAAAATTAGAAGTGATCTTAAATGTCATTTATTTCAATGTTCCAAATGAGATGGCTAATTTTATGTGTCAACTTAGCTAGATAAGGGTGTTTGGTTGTTTGGGCAATACCAATCTAGATGTTGAGGTGAAGGTATTTTGCTTCAGAAGTGATTAAAATTAAAATTAGTAGACAATGAATAAAGCACATTACCCTTCATGATGTGGGTGGGCCTCAATTCAATTACAGGAAATGCTTGAAAAAGACTGAGGTTTCCAGAAACCAAATCAAACCAAAACAAAACTGCTTCCAAGCTGCAACATAGAGTTTATACCTGAGTTTCCAGCCCTTTGAATAAAGACTGCAACATCAATTATTACCTGAATCTTCAAACTGCTAACTTCACAACTGCATGAGACAATTTTTAAAAATAAATATTTCTCTCTGTCTCAAATCTCTTCTGTTGGTTCTGTTTCTCTGGAGAATTCTGTCGAATACATCAACTAATATGAAAATCTTTGCTACAACATTTCTGTTACAAAGCCTAGCTATTTCTACTTGAAATATTACTGCGAAGTAGATTTAGTTTCATCAGAAATACTTTTTCCTTTGGACGGGGAGACATTTTGGTTATTTGAAAATTCTTTTTCTTTTTTTATTTAAGTGAAAGGGTAAAAATTCTATTTCCTTTAACTGCGTTTTACAAATTAGTTGTTTTTGGTGGGATGGGAAGAAAGATGGTGTATTGTGTGGTTACTTTTGGTATGTAAAATGAGAAAATTGACAGCATCTCTTATTACATATAATATTAATGAAAGCGTCAAATAGGAAGAAACATGTTTGAATTACTTAGCATTTTTACACAGCTTTACAATATTAGGTTTAGTTATCATTACCACATTCTCTTCTGAACCATTATAAAGTTTATAAAAACTGATTATTATTGAACATCTGTGATGTACATAACACTGTTTGGTGCTTTACACTATTAGTGATGAATATGAGTTTCATTCTACAAGTTATTTGAGAATTTTTAGGTGTTTTCTATAATTAAACATTAATTCTATTCCAAATGCTGATTTTTTAATTGACAGTTCATCTTCCCTTGCACTACATCTTAGTTCATGAAAGCTTACATAATATCACAAAACTGGATATTTAGAGCAATGGGTAACAAAACCTGATGTTTTGTCAATACAGAGATTGCTCACCAGACCCTACTCTTCTGTGTCAATTGTCAATTCATTTTTTTAAGGCTGCTTCAATGCCAGTGACTTTCATGGCAATTATAAAGCTTCTTTCAGGTGCCCTGAAATTCACTTTGCTACTCTTCTTCCACCATGACTAAGAGAAAATATGGGGAGCTGCCTAAGACCTGTATGCCTAGATGTATTGAGTTTTTCTTACTGTAAAGCATGATAGTTTTTCACCTATCTGTAGGTGGGGGAACATTTGTTCTTTCTTGAATGCCTCAAATCTATAAGGGATGATTCTCATTCCCCGCCCCTGCTGTGCCCTGCCTCTCACAATCGTTTGGCTCAACTACTGGGAAAAAAGCAGGGTGTGCAATTGACCTAATAGAGGGTGCCCTACTTTCTTTTTGTCCCTTCATATTCTCTAATCCCATGGAGTAGACATAGATGATATAGAAATAGAAATGGAGATATAAAAAGAAAAAAAGATATAAAATGAAAGATATTAAAGAAAGAAAAATAGATATAGGTGATGTGTAGGTGGAATTTCTTCCACTCACTGACTTTTGCTCCTTGATGTCCTCTTCTGCTCTTTACCCACTGTAAATTCCATTGTCAATCATTACAGATCCTCTCTTGCTGAAGCCCACACCAAGATTCTTTTGTCCCACAAGTTTTACAACTTGGCTAAATCCTAAACTCTGTCTACTCTTTTTTTTTTTTTTTTTTTTTTTTTTTTTGTCCGTTCCACAAGGCCAGAGGGAAAATACAAAACCACGTGTGTGTGTGTGTGTGTGTGTGTGTGTGTGTGTGTGTGTGTGTATTGGTTCTTAATGCTTCCTGGCTCTTAGGCAATACTTTGCTAATTCTCTCTCCCACTATGAAGAATCACTATTTCACTCCTTTTCTTCTCTAGCCAGTCAGTCCATATGTTCTTTGACTTTTTTATCCTCAGCTTTGTATTTTACCAGGAGAATTAAAAGAAATGCCATAGACTCCTATTATAATTTCTATGTACCTATCTGCACAAATATCTACAAGCACTTTCTTTGTGTCTAGTTACCTATAATTCTATCTAAATCCCACCCCTTTATTTGGGCATTAGATCCTATACCTTGAAATCATATGTAATCTATATTCCTCTCCAACAAGATAATGTCAGACATGGGATTGGATCTTTGGTGATATAATCAAGCTTCATGGCTTTAAATACGACCTACATATTGTTAAGTCCCCAGTTTTTTCTCCAGCAACAATTCTATATCCTGTATTTCACCATTCTTGACATTTCCACTTGGATAGCTAATGTACACCTCAAACTCAACGTAGCCAAGAGGTAATTTTTGCTCTTTATCCTGAAACCTGCTCTATCAATAACCTTTGATGAAGTTGATATCAATTTCATCTTTCCACTTGTTTGGAATAAACAATAAACATTTTGAAGTCATTTCTGTTTTATCTATTTTATATTCTGTGTCAAATATATCAGAAAATATTTGCTCAACATTCAAAATACATACCAAATACAATCAGTTCTCATTTCTGAATCACTGCCGTGCTGGTTCTCCCTTGGATCAGTGCAAATTGCTTTTTAATAGTTTCCCCTGCCCCCAAGCTTGGCCCCTTATAGTCTGCTCTTAATTATTTAACCAGAGTAAGTGGATAATTCACTCCCATGTAGAATATCTTACAATGGCTCCTCATTCTGCAAATGCTGAAGTCATTGAAATGGCCTATAAGATTCTTCTACAGTTTGCCCGTTACCTCTGAATTCATCATCTACTTCTCATCCATTGCTTACTCATCTCCAACTATACTAGCTTCCTTCCTGTAACCACAGTATACTAAGAATACTTTCATCTTAATGCATTTTCTCTAGCTATTTCCTCTGACTGGCCCACTCTTCCCCTAGGTATTCACTTGGCTAACTCCATCACTTTCTTTAACGCTTGGTTTAAATTGCATCTTCCCAATTAGGTCTAATCCCGCCTGCCCTACTTAATACTACACATTTCCTTCCCACACACACCATGTTAAATCTCCTTCAGCCTGCTCCTATCTCCATTATTAAAAGTATATAATTTACTTCTCTACTATGGTAACTTGTGACGTTCATCCCTTACTTCTATATTAAAAGATAGAAACAGATAGGAGAGATATCTGTGCTACTTTGTTCGGTAATGTATTCTAAATAATGGGAATAAAATCTGGAGCGTAGTAGGTGGTAATAAATGAATATTAATTAAATAATCTAGGGGTGAAGCCTATTATTTTTTCTTTAGTGTTCCTAGGGATGTATCTGTTTAAAGTTTACACTTTTTTTTTTCTTTTTGTTCTCTGGCATTCTACCCCAAAATCATAAAGATCATTAAGTCTAAATTGATTGAGATAAGGTCAGGTGTATAAAGAAAAATATCTTAAAATTGTCAGTTCTCACATAAAATGTTAATCAGTAGTTGTTTACTTGCTTTTTAACTTAGCTCTCAGAACACTTTGAAGATTGTGTTAGTAACAACATTTTACATAAGAAGAAAAAGCCATTTACAAAATTAAGTAATATACCCAAGTTCATACGGGATAGTGACATAATTACTTTTTGAGCTGATGTATTTTTAAATTTATTCCCTCCATGTCACACAGAGAACCATGATCATGTTCCACTTTTATTTCCTATCTCTATTTAAATGCCCTGCTTCTTCCTATATTTTCTACTTTCTTATCATTCTAATCACTTTCTTTAGGCTATAAATTAAGGCAATGATGACAGGCTGCCCAGCACCCCCTAACGCCCGCAAAATCAAAGTGCGTTTATATATCAAGTCTTAGGTTCACTTTGAATGTATAAATATGGAAATATGTGTCACAGGTTTACATCTTTTGAAAAAAACAGTTGTTAATTCACAATACCGTAATAACGTAGTGGTATTAGTGTTTGCCATGACACAGTTAGTGTACTTAACTCTCTATATGGTGAATGGGAGAAAATATTAAAACATGTATTTGTTCCTGGGTTGCTTCCTTGCATTTCTCCTTTATGCTCCTCTTCCATTCCATTTTCTTCCATGACTCTCTTCTTTTCACGTTTGTAAAACCCCCACTAATTATGAGATATGTTACTAGGTACTAGAAAGCACAAATATAAAGACAGGCATAATCAAAGCATTCAGAGTCCAAATTTGAGTGATATCTGTGTACAGCAGATTGTGATACATTCTTCTTTAAATGCTGTAATGAAAATATATACAAGTAGAGGAAAATCGGTTTTATTAGCATCTCATTATTTTTTCTGAGTATATTTCTGTGTGTGCTTACCTAAAGCAATTACTTTCAGATAAAAATCACTTTGTTGGCTGTGCGTCATGACTCACTCCTATAATCCCAGCACATTGGGAGGCTGAGGCAGGTGGATCGCTTGAGCCCAGGAGTTTGAGACCAGCCCGGGCAACACGGTGAAACCCCATCTCTAACAGAAATACAAAAAATTAGCCGGGCATAGTGGCACATGCCTGGTAGTCCCAGCTACTCAGGAGACTGAGGTGTGAGGATTGCTTGAGCCTAACAGGCAGAAGTTCCAGTGAACCAAGATGGCGTCACTGCACTCCAGCCTGGGCAACAGAGTAAGACCCTATCTCAAAAAAAAAGAAAGAAAGAAAGAAAGAAAGACAGAAAGAAAAGAAAAGAAAGAAAGAAAGAAAGAGAAAAAAGAAAAAGAGAAAAGAAAAGAAAAGTCACTTCATTAAAAAAAATTCTACTTCTGTTTAAGTGTTATTATGTAATGAAGAGATACAGGAATTACTTGCACACATTCCATGAGGTTCTAAAGTTTTTATTTAAATAATATTGAAAATATTTTCATAGTAATTTAGTTTCAACCTTCAAGAAAAATGATCTCCAGAAAATGAGCATATTGTAAAGCTTTTTGCAGGCTTAAACTGAAACAGTTTTAAGGACAATTTAGCATTAAGCTAAACGATGCTTTAAATAGTAGTAGCACACCTTTTTAATTTAATGGCTCTACAGCTTCAATCACCAAAACTTAGCCAAATTCTGTTTCAAATTGAAAACAAAAAAGAGTCTTAAACCTAAGAGAGTTTGAAACCAGATAAAACCTAGATGAAATTTTATTCCACATATTGTTGCTCTCGTTTGGTTGAGTCAAATTCAATATTATTGTGAATGTCAGGAGGAACTTGGCATCAGCACTGCAAATATTTTGTTTGACAATATGTATTTAAACAACTGAGTCAACAGAGCCACATCTGTGCATCTTTCTACTAACAAGGGACCCAAAGTTTGCATTCCAGGCATTGGTGCTAGCAAAGACCAGTGTGGCAAGTCCTGCGAAGGGTGAAAAGTATTCATTCATTATTCTGAAGGCAATGCTTCCTATCAATAGTTGGAAAGAAATAAAAGTAAATTCACAGAATTGCATAGAAATCGATGTAGAATAGAAATTATTATATAGTAATCATTAAGCATCTTTTGAATTCCTTTTTTGGCTTGAGAATTTTATCCTATTATGATTCGCACCTATCAATGTAGAAATCAAAACTTAACTTTTTAATTAGCAGATATACGCAAGTCTATGATTCAGAAATGAAAAAGCAGAGGTACACAAAATTCATTCTTTCTTTAGGCATTGGAGATACCAAGCTTTAGGGGGAATAGCAGTGTCAAGGCTTCTACTATCCAGCCCCCTGACTCACCTATAATACCCATGATGTGTTTGATGAGCTTCCCAATGCAGAATGGCAGCAGCAGTAGCTTCTTCCTTAAGGCAATCTCTATGCTGTTCTATGTGCTTTTGCTGGTTGAGTAACTTACTCATGAGTTACTTCTGGTACTTTTAGAGAGTCCGTGATGTACGACATATCATTTAATAAATACAATGCCTAACTCCATTCTGATGTTTGAAACCAAGAACTCTGTGTAATGGCAGGAATTATCCTATCATGGTTCAACTTTTCCATGACTCTCGACAATCTTCTCAATTTTTTGACTTACCGTTTCTGTCATAAAATTCTAGACAAACACACCAGCCCACACCCACATACATACTCACACACAATTCTCATTTAGGTTTTGGTTTTCTCTTTTATCATGAAGACTTCTGAGACCAGATGGAGGAAAGCATACAGAGAAGCTTGCAATACCACAATACATTCACAGTAATCAACCTTTAAATGTTGAAACTTATATATTTCCAATGCATTTTTATCTACACTTAACTTTACATATCTCCATCTCCTTCTTCTAGGATCTTAACTCTCATGAAAGCCTTTGTCACTGTTAGCAACTCTACCTTTTACAAAACACTTTAATCCCTTTACTTTCCTGACACATAAACTGAATTTTCATCCTGTATTTCCATTTTTTTTCTTCTCCATCTCATCTCTAATTCCCGATACTCAAACTATCTAAAAAAAAATGTTGAGAAGTTTCAATGCATCTTAGACTCAAAATACCCAGATCTGGATTTTCTAACACTTCAAAAGCATCTGCTTTCCTTCTCTTCTCCTGCCCACACATTCTTTCGATTGTTTCTCCCATATTAGGGAGTAGCAGCACCATCTATTCAATCTAAAACCCAGAAATTCAGAGTCTATGTCTCTGCCTTCCCCCTCAATTCTAATATTCCATCAATCACCAGTTTTACCAATTCTACCACCGCTTACATGTCTCCATAATTCATTTGCTTTGTTCCTCTTTGATATACACAATGGTGATTAGTTCAAGACACCACGTCTTACCTATATTACTCCAAAAGGTCTACCAAACTAGATATTATCCCCGTTCTCTTATACTTTCCCATCCATTCTCTATAGTGCACCCAAAAAAATAAGCCTAAAGCATCAATATCTTGCCCTATATGGGTTCTTTATAAAGATTCTAGTTTGGATAATATCTAATCTTTTCTTTTTTCATGGCCTATCTGATCCCAGACAACCTCTCTAGGCACAAAATCCCCTAAAGCTCTCTTGCCTGCTGAGATGTAAGCAGGAGGAGATTGATAAAAATCTGGAAAGCACCCTGCTTCTCTTGTGCCTAGAGGCTTAGCATATTACTAACTGCTACTCATACTCCAGCTTATAGAGTAAATATGCTTTTTCAGGGAAGTGATTTATAATGTACTAAAAGCAGTAGATGTATTTTCTAAGTCTTCCAATAAAAACTGGCATATTATTCATATATTTATTATAATAAATCATGATTATTTAATTATGTGTAGTTTTTTAAGAATATTGAAAGCCTTGTGAAAGCAGATAATTTTTAAAAATTTCTCAACATTTTCCCTCAAAGTCTAGCAGTATAAAACTAAATGAATAACACATAATTGATACAAATCTGTGAAAGAAATTGTAATGGTTAATTTTATATGTCAGCTTGACTGGGTTCAGGGATGCCCAAACAGCTGGTAGAATATTATTTCTGAGTGTGCCTGTGAGGGGGTTTCTGAAAGAAACTAGCATTTAAATCAGTGGACTAAGTAAAGATCTACCATCACCAATGTGGGCAGGCATCATCCAATCCCTTGTGAGCCTAAATAGAACAAAATGACAGAGGAAAGGTGAATTATCTCTCTCCTTGAGTTGGAACATCCATCTTTTCCTGTGCTTGGACATGGGTGCTCCTGGTTCTCAGGACTTCAGACTCTGGGATTTGGTCCAGTGCCTTTCCCTCCAATACCCTCCCATCACTTCTTAGGACTTCAGCTTTGGACTAGGGGTTACAACAGGAATAACCCTGGTTCTCAGTCCTTCAGACTTGGATGAGTCCCTCCATGGCCTCCGTAATCAAGTGCGCACATTTCTGTAATAAGCTTTTTCTGATATATATCTATGTATTAGTCCATTTTTCATGCACTGAAAAAGATACCGAAGACTAGATAATTTTTAAAGAAAAAGAGGGTAAATAGACTCACAGTTCCAAGTGGCTGGCAGTCCTCACAATCATGGAAGAAGGTGAAAGGCACATCTTACATTGGTGTTAGTCAAGAGAGAGAATGAGAACCAAGTGAATGGGGCTTCCCCGTATAAGACCATCAGATCTCGTGAGACTTATTTACTACCAGCAGTGAATCATTAGAGAACAGTATGGGGGTAACAGTTCCCACGATTCAATCATCTCCCACCAGGACCCTACCACAACACAGGGAGCTATAATTCAAGATGAGATTTGGGTGGGGACACAGCCAAACCATATCAATCTATATGAGTGAGAGTGTGTGTGCGTGTGTGTGTGTGTATACATATACACACACATATCAATATATGTGTGTGTATACACATATATATATATATGTATACACACACACAGATATCCTATTTGTTCTGTTTCTCTGGAGAATCCTAACACAAAAATAATATTCATTCTAACACATAAATATTATTCATACTATACGTAGATTCATTATTATAGATTCATTTTTTACAATGTGTATACAAACACACACATACATACACAACAACTTTGGGGAGCATATTTGAAGTTCAATAAATTATACTTACTCAAATACACAATTTGAGAAACTTTATTTTTTTTTCTGAGAAAGTATCATTATAAGTAAAATAACAAAAAATGTCATCAACTTCAAAAGTTACCTCTTGTCCCTTTGAAATTCATCTGTTCCTTAACCTCTATGCCAAGAAACCACTGTCTGCTTTTTGCTACAATACATTGATTTGCATTTTCTAGAATGTATATCAACAGAATCATGCATTATGTAGTTTCTAGTCTGATTTGTTTAACTTAGCATAATACTTCTGAGATTCATTCAAGTTATTGTGTGTGTAAGCAATCTGTTTTCTTTTATGTTGAATAATATTCCATTGTAAGGATATACCACCAGTTGTTTGTTTATATTCTGGTCATAGACACTGGGTTTATTTCCAGTCTTTTACTATTATAAGTAGAGTTGCTATGAACAATCAATAGACAACTTTTTATATTTCTTCTGGGGATATACCTAATTGTGTTGTTCTGATTAATAAAGTAGTTTTACCATTTCACATGTCTACTTTTCTCTCAGCAATGTTTTGAAATGGCTATTGCAGAGGTCTTGAACATCGCCATTCAATTTGTTTGTATTTTATTTTATTGCTATTTGTGTATTTTGATATTACTGTAAAAGGGTTTTTAGAAATTAATTTCATTGAAACAATGACTGGAAATAATAGCTGTCTTGAGGTGGAAGCCGTGAGTTGAGAAAAGCAAAATAATCCCATAAAGGGCCTGCATCACAGATGCTTGAAAGCAGCCTCAAGAGCATGAACTGCCAACCCAACTTTTCGTAATAAAAAATAACCTCTAATCCACTATTTAAAAATGAAAAATAGTTCCTTGGAGTAGTGTTTTGAACATCTATACTATGTATTAAATTTGAACAAGTATCCATTTTATTTACTTATTTAAAAAATGAAGCTGGGTGCAGTGGTTCACGCCTGTAATCCCAGCAATTTGGGAGGCCAAGGCAGGCGGATCGCGAGGTCAGGAGATCGAGACCATCCTGGCTAACACGGTGAAACCCCTGTCTCTACTAAAAATACAAAAAATTAGCCAGGCCTGGTGGCGGGAGCCTGTAGTCCCAGCTACTCATGAGGCTGAGGCAGGAGAATGGCGTGAACCCAGGAGGCGGAACTTGCAATGAGCCGAGATTGCACCACTGCACTCCAGCCTGGGCGACACAGCAAGACTCCGTCTCAAAAAAAAAAAAAAAAAAATCTGCTCACCAGATGTCAGCATGAAGGTGAAACAGAAATTTCCAGTGCTCATTCCCGCAACAGGAACATTAATTTGAACAACTATTCATGCACGAAAACACAGTCATAATCGCTAAGGAAACCAGATGATAGATGACAATACTTGGCTGTACCACAGAAATAAGAGAAGAGTCATTGAAGAGGGTAGGAAGGTTTTACTTTACTCATGTTCCCTCCTCCAAATTCAGACATAGCGTGGAGAGATACACTGTCTGATTGGGGGAAGGAGAGGAAAGGAAGCACCAGACTTTGGCTTGGACTCCAATACTAGACCTGCCCCCTTAAAGCGCAGGACCAGGCAGGTCCCTAAGGCCCCAGACCCTAAACTCCTACCCTCAGTCTGAGCCATCAGACCTGCCCTAGTGCCAGGCTGGATTCTGCAATCCTAGGCTCCAGGCCTGCCTGGCAAACTCAGTCTCTAGGACCACCCACCTCAGGCCAACCCCAGCAGCCTCAGGCTCCCAACTGGCCCAGCACCAGCTTGGCCCCTGTAGCTTTTGGCTACAGGCCCACCCCAGGGTCTGACCAGCCCCACAGATTCTGGCTTCAGGTCTGCCCTGTCTACTCTATCTCTAGGTGCACCCTAGAATCAGGCCCACCCTGCCAGCCTAAAATTCCACACCATACCTAGCACTAGGTTTGCCTGTGCCTCCCTAATTATAAGACTGACACCTGGCCAGGAGCGGTGGCTCAAGCCTGTAATCCCAGCACTTTGGGAGGCTGAGGTGGGTGGATCACAAGTTCAGGAGACCGAGACCATCCTAGCTAACTCGGTGAAACCCAGTCTCTACTAAAAATACAAAAAATTAGCCAGGCATGGTGGCAGGCGCCTGTAGTCCCAGCTACTTGGGAGGCTGAGGCAGGAGAATGGCTTGAACCCAGGAGGCAGAGGTTGCAGTGAGCCACTGCACTCCAGCCTGGGCAACAGAGTGAGACTGTCTCAAAAAAAAAAAAAAAAGAAAAAAGACTGACTCCCACAGACACAGACTGGCCAGCCGCTGCACAGATAGGTTATAGGATGCCCAGTAGCAGGTCAGCCCCTGGGGCCCCTGGGGCCCCTGGCTCTAGGCCCACCTCAGGCGCCAGACCAATCCAAAGTCAGGATGATCCACACAACCCCAGGCTTTAGGCCTATGCCAGCATCAGGTCAGCACCCTGGCCTCAAGCACCATGCTAGCACCCAAGACATAAGCTTCAGGCCTGTCCCTGTGGATCCAGCTTCCACAGCAGCATACCAGCCCCTGTGAGCCCAAGACCCAGATCAGTGCACACAATCCCGGGGTCCAGATGGCCAGATATAGGCTCTATGCTTGTCCCAGCATAAGACCAGTAAATCCAGAATGGACCTAACATCTGGGTCCACTGGGACATGCCTGGAGGCTAAATCCACAGAGGCTGGGCTGGTGCTGTGGAGTGGGCTTGAAACCTGAGTCTATAGAACAGGGCTGTATCCTGCTATAGTCCATGTGTCCTGGATAGGGACTAGCCCAATAAACCCCAAAGCCAATCTGGCCTCTCTGGACCAAGGCTCCAGTACCACCCTAGAAGGTTCAGGCTCTAGGCCAATACCTATGGACCCATGACCCAGGTATACCCTGCAGACTCAGGCTTCAGGCCGACACTAGCACTAAGCCAGCCCCAGTGAACTCAGCCTTCAGGCATGTCCCAGTGAACCCAGATGTCAAGTCCATCCTGATGCCTGGCCAACTGCTGTACAATCAGGGTCAAGGTCCACCCCAGAGCCCCATCAGTCCTTGTGGACCTAGGCTTCAGGCCCACTCTTACCAATACAGCACCTACTGATACAGATATAGACACAGAGCCTAGAGATATAGACATAAACACAGATAAAGATACAGATTACAGACACAGATGCAGATACAGTCCCCACCAATACATGCTCCAAGCCCACCCTCGCTTTCCTTTTAAGCACACACACGGACTGATAGTAAGAGGCTGGATAAAGATATTTTATGCAAATGGAAACCACAAGAGAGAGGAGGTAGCTATACTTATATCAGATAAAATAGATTTCAAGTCAAAAACTGTAAAAAGAGACAAGTGCCAATTCATTAAAAGGATATAACAATTATAAAAATACATGAATCCAAAATTGGAGAACCTAAATATATAAAGCAAATATTAATACATAAAAGGAAGACATAGATTATAATACAATAATAATGGGACTTACATACTCCACCATTGGCAATAGGTAAATTATCCTGACATATCAACAAGAAAACATTGGACTTAAACTACAGTTTAGACCAAATAAATCTAACAGGCATATACCAAACATTCCATGCAACTTCAGTAGAATACTCACTTATCCTTTGCAAATACACACAGAACACTTTCCAGGATATATCATATGTTAGTCCACAAAACAAGTTTTAACATATTTAAAAGGAATTAAATCACATCAAGTAAATGGTATGAAACTAGAAATCAATAACAGGAGAAACATTGGAAAATTCACTCATATATGAAAATTAAACACTATGCTCCTGAATAATTAATGAGTGAAAGAAATTAAAAGAAAAATTTAAAAATATTTTTGGGAAAACAAAATTAAATATATAGCAAAACTTATGGGATGCTTATAGCTATACATGCTACGTCAAAACAGAAGAAAAATCAAACAAACAACTTCATGCATGCATCAAGGAACTAGAAAA
>NW_026652306.1:871518-1007283 GCF_009828535.3 Hylobates moloch
AGATATAGACATAAACACAGATAAAGATACAGATTACAGACACAGAGCCTAGAGATATAGACATAAACACAGATAAAGATACAGATTACAGACACAGATGCAGATACAGTCCCCACCAATACATGCTCCAAGCCCACCCTCGCTTTCCTTTTAAGCACACACACGGACTGATAGTAAGAGGCTGGATAAAGATATTTTATGCAAATGGAAACCACAAGAGAGAGGAGGTAGCTATACTTATATCAGATAAAATAGATTTCAAGTCAAAAACTGTAAAAAGAGACAAGTGCCAATTCATTAAAAGGATATAACAATTATAAAAATACATGAATCCAAAATTGGAGAACCTAAATATATAAAGCAAATATTAATACATAAAAGGAAGACATAGATTATAATACAATAATAATGGGACTTACATACTCCACCATTGGCAATAGGTAAATTATCCTGACATATCAACAAGAAAACATTGGACTTAAACTACAGTTTAGACCAAATAAATCTAACAGGCATATACCAAACATTCCATGCAACTTCAGTAGAATACTCACTTATCCTTTGCAAATACACACAGAACACTTTCCAGGATATATCATATGTTAGTCCACAAAACAAGTTTTAACATATTTAAAAGGAATTAAATCACATCAAGTAAATGGTATGAAACTAGAAATCAATAACAGGAGAAACATTGGAAAATTCACTCATATATGAAAATTAAACACTATGCTCCTGAATAATTAATGAGTGAAAGAAATTAAAAGAAAAATTTAAAAATATTTTTGGGAAAACAAAATTAAATATATAGCAAAACTTATGGGATGCTTATAGCTATACATGCTACGTCAAAACAGAAGAAAAATCAAACAAACAACTTCATGCATGCATCAAGGAACTAGAAAAAGAGCAAGCTAAGCCCAAAGTTAGTAGAAGAAAGAAGATAATAAAGATAAGAGCAGAAAGAAATGCTAGAAAAACAACATGAAAGAACAATGTGCTAGTCTGTTTTGTGCTACCATAGCAGAATATGACAGGCTGGGTAATAAAAAAAAAAAAAAAAAAAAAAAAAAAAAAAAGACACTTATGAGCTCACAGTCCTGGGGGCAGGAACGTCCAAAATCAAGGTGCTGTAGTTTGGTGAAGGCCTTCTTACTACGTCATAAGATGGCTGAAGGCATCACATGGTGAAGGGCAGATGAGCAAGGAAGGGCAACAGAGAGCAAGAGATAGAGAGCAAGACAAGATGAACCCACTCCCGAGATTACAGCACTGATCTATTCATGAAGGCTCTGCCCTCATGACCTAAACACCTCCCAGTACTATAACAATGGCAAATTTCAACATGATTATGAAGGAGACAAACATTCAGACCATACTAATCAACAAAAGCATGAGTTTGTATTTTGAAAAGACAAACAAAATCAATAAATCTTTAGCTAGACTTAGAAAAAAAGAGAAGCTTAGAATAAATAAAGCCAGAAATGAAAGAGGAGACATTGCAATTCATATCACAGAAATACAAAGGATTATTAGAGACA
Organism: Hylobates moloch; assembly: GCF_009828535.3. Lineage (NCBI taxonomy): Eukaryota > Metazoa > Chordata > Mammalia > Primates > Hylobatidae > Hylobates > Hylobates moloch. The sequence goes on from NW_026652306.1 coordinate 873,060, forward strand.
ACTATACAAGATTATGTGCCAACAAATTGGATAACCTAAAAGTAGATAAATTCCTAGACACATTTAACCTGCTAACACGAAATCATGAAGAAAAAGAAGTTCTTAACTGACAAATGAAAAAAAAGAGATCGAGTCAGTAAAAACAGTATTTTTATTTTCATTTTTATTTTATTTTTTAAATTATATTTTAAGTTTTAGGGTACATGTGCACAACGTGCAGGTTTGTTACATATGTATGCATGTGCCATGTTGGTGTGCTGCACCCAGTAACTCGTCATTTAGCATTAGGTATATCTCCTAATGCTCTCCCTCCCCCCTCCCCCGACCCCACAACAGGCCCTGGTGTGTGATGTTCCCCTTCCTGTGTCTATGTGTTCTCATTGTTCAATTCCCACCTATGAGTGAAAACGTGGTGTTTGGTTTTTTGTCCTTGCAATAGTTTTTATGTCAAGGAAAAGCCTAGGATATGTTGACTTCAATGTTAAATTCTACTGAACATTTAAATAATATCAATCCTTCTCAAACTCTTCCAAAAAATTGAAGAGGAGAGAATACTTTCAAACTCATTTTACAAGACTGGAATTACCCTGATACCAAAGCCGGTCAAGGAGATTACAAGAAAAACAAAATTACCGGCGAGTATCACCAATGAACAAAGATAAAAAAATCCTCAGCAAAATAATACAAAACCAAATTCAACAGTACAATGAAAGGATCATTAACTGTGATCAAGTGGGATTTATCCAGGGATGCAAAGATAAGTTTAACATACGCAAATCCATAAATGTGATATACCACATTAACAGAATGAAAGTCAGAATCCATATTAACATCTTACTAGATACAGAAAAAGCTTTTGACAAAATTCAACATCTTTTTATAACAAAAACTCTTAACAAATTAAGTATAGAATGTATGTACCTCAATTCAACAAAGGTCACACATGATGAATCCACAGCTAATACTGTGCTCCGCAGTGAAAGCTTTTCCTTAAATATCAGGAACGAGTCAAGGATGCTCACTCTTGCCACTTCTTCTCAACATAGTATTAAAAGTTCTAGCTGGAGCACTTAAGCAAAAGAAAGATATAAAAGACATCCAAATTGGAAAGGATGGAGTTAAATTTGTTCCTATTTGTAGACAATATGCTCTTATATGGAAAACTTTAATGACTGCATCAAAACACTGTTAGAACTAATAAACAAATTCACTAAAGTTGTGGGATACAAAATCAACATACAATAATCAATAGCATTTTATACTAAACCAACTATTTGAAAAAGAAATAAAAAAGCATGACTTATAACAACTATATATCACAATTAGGAATATATTCCAGAAAGGTTAAAGAACTTGTACACTGAAAACTGTACAACGTTTATAAAAGAAGTTTAAGAACACACACATTTATGAAATAATAATTCATGTTCATAGATTGGAAGAAATAAAATTGTTAAAATGTCTGTACTACTGAAAATACTCTACAGATTCAATAAATTTCCTGTCAAATTCCAATGACACTTTTCACAGAAATAGAAAAAAATCTTAAAATTAGTATGAAACCACAAAAGACCCTCAATAGCCAAAGAAATCCTGAGTAATAAGAACTAAGCTGGAGGTATCCCATTACCTGACTGGAAAATGCAGTCATTTTATTACATATTACAAAGCTATAGTAATTAAATAGCCTGTCACAGACATGAAAACAGACACATGGACCAGTGGAATAAAGAGTCTCAAAAGAAATCCACAAATTAATGGTCCATTGAATTTTGACAAAGTGCTAACATGGTTTGGAAATTTGTTCTCTCCAGATCTCAAGTTGAAACTCCTAAAGCTGAAGGTAGAGCCTGGTAGGAGGTGTTTGGGTCATGGGAGCAGATCCCTCATGAATGGCTTAGCACAATTCCCTTGGTGATGAGTGAGTTCCTACTCAGTTCACACGAGATTTGGTTGTTTAAAAAAGTATGACACCCCCCTTCTCACTTGCTCCCTTGCTTGCCATGGGAAGCGCTGGTTCTTCCTTCACCTTCCACAATGTTTGTAAGCTTCCTGAAGCCCTCACAAAAAGCCAATGCCAACACTATGCTTCTTCTAGAGCCTCCAGAACTATAAGGTGAAATTAAACCTCTTGTTTTCCTAAATTACTCAGTCTCAGCTTTTTGTTTATAGCAACACAGAAACAGGCTAATATAGGTGCCAAGAACACCAAGTAGGGAAAATACAGTGTCTTCCACAAATGATATTGGGAAAACTGAATATTCACATGCAGAAGAATGAAATTAGACTCAACTCACAGCATATACAAAAATCTACTCAAAGTGAATTAAAGTAAATATAAAGCTTGAATTGTAAAATTACTACAAGAAAACAGGGGAAAATCTTGAAGATGTTGTTGTCAGCAAATGGTATTTCCCAAACTGAAAGCCATTTCATGGCAAAGGAAATAGTCAACAGATAGAAAAGACATCTTACTAAATGAGAGAAAATATTACCAAATAATACATCTAATAAGGCGCTAATATTTAAAATGTATAAGGAACTCAACCAGCTAAATAGCAAGAAAACAAATAATCAGATTTTAAAATGAGCAAAAGATTGAGCAGATGTTTTCTAAAAAGAAACATGTAAATGGTTACATGGTATATTTTAAAAATGCTCAGCATCAGTAATCATCAGGAAAATGTAAATTAAAATCACAATGAGATATCACTTTACTTCTGTTAAAATAATTATTATCAAAAACATGAAAAATAACAAGTAAGGATGTGGAGAAAAGGGAATCTCGAGCAACATTAGTGGGAATGTAAATTAGTACAGGCATTATAGAGAACAACATGAATGTTCCTCAAAAAATTAATAATAACGCTGGGCGTGGTGGCAGCCGCCATGGCCAACATGGTGAAACCTCGACTCTACTAAAAATACTCTACTAAAAATTAGCTGCCTGTAATCCCAGCTACCTGGGAGGCTGAGGCAGGAGAATTGCTTGAAGCCGGAAGGCAGAGGTTGCAGTGAGCCAAGATCGAGCCAGGGCACTACAGACTGGGCAACACAGCGAGACTGTTTTAAAAAAATAATAATAGCAATAGAACTGCCACGTGATCCAGCAATCCTACTACTGTGTGTATACCTAAAATAAATGAAATCAGTATGTGGAAAAGATATCGATGTTCCCATGTTTCTTGCAGCACTTTTCACAATGGCCAAGATATGGAAGCAATCTAAGAGTCCATTAAGGATGAATGAATAAGGAAAATGTAGCATATGTACACAATGGAATTCTATTCAGCCTTTAAAACGAAGGAAGTCCTGTCATTTGCAATAACGTGGATGAACCTGGGGAAGTTTATGTTAATTGAAATAAAACAGATGCAAAAAAATATTGCATGAACTCACTTCTATATTAAATCTGAAAATGTTGAACTCATAGAAGCAGAAAATAGTAGCCCACCCAGGGCTGGTAGGCACCGTGGGGAGAGAAGGTTTACAAAGCTGTGGAATCAAAGGACAGAAAATTTTGATTAAATAAAAGGAAAACGTTCAAAAAATCTATTGCACGACATGGTCACTACAGTTCATAACAATATTCTTGAAATTACTAAGATATTTTAAGTGTTCTTATCATAAAAATAATAAGCTTGTGAGATAATGCATATATTAATTAGCTCAATTTAGCCATCCCACAATGTGTATAAACATTTCAAAACATCATGTCGTATATGATAAATAGATACAATTATCATGCCAATTAAAAATATATAAATTCATTAAAAACATGTTTGTGCAGGCAACTTATGAAATTAGATTTTAGTGTTTTTCATATGAATCTAAATGAATTATTTAAATAATGCATTTGTCTTCTCATAATTTTAAACATAAAAATTTTGTCTGTTATCAGGACAAAGCTGTGATTCCTCTTTGAGATAATTTTAATTTTAGAATGTCATTCTCAGCTGGTCTCAGTAGCTCATGCCTGTAATCCGAGCAGTTTAGGAGGCTGAGGTGGGCAGATCATCTGAGGTCAGGGGTTCGAGACCAGCCTGACCAACACCGAGAAACCCTGTCTCTACTAAAAATACAAAAATTTAGCCAGGAGTGTTGGTGCATGCCTGTAATTCCAGCTACTCCAGAGGCCGAGGCAAGAGAATCGCTTGAACCCGGGAGGCAGAGGTTGCAGTAAGCCGAGCAAGAGCGCGCCATTGCACTCCAGCCTAGGCAACAAAAGGGAAACTCTGTCTCAAAAAAAAAAGAAAGTCATTCTGTCTCCAGCAAGAAGGTTAGTCAATAAATTATAATTACAATTCTAAAAAATTATTTGCATGTTTCTTTATCTTAATATGATAAAAACTAGGATTTAGTGACTTCCAAAATCTTTTTAGTTATTAGTTGCATACTAAAGAAAAGAAAATTGTTTCTCCTAGTTTAGTTTTTTTTCACAGTTTCCATTAACAAATTGAAATGTGTACCTTTTGAAGAAAAAAAAATCCTCTTTTGAAGTACAAATTTTCTAGTGTTTGTTTAACCAAAAATTCCATTTATTTTTCCTCAAACCACCTAGGTTTTTTCTCACAGCAGATCAAGATTAAACATATTTGTGACAGCATTTTCTTAGAAGATATATAGAAAATATCAGACATACCTATATTTTATATAGGATAAATACAAAATGTAACAAGCACTAGGTAAACTCAGGGTAAACCCAATTCAGATAGAATATTGACTAGCACACAAAAATGACAGAAGAAAGCAGACATTGTAGATATTTGCATTTACTTTTAAATTGTAATTCTAGTTATTTCAGATTTCTCCCACAATGCGGCTACTTTGTCAAAAATCAATTTAATGGTGAACAAGCATGATTCATTGCATATAGTCATAGAGTTTCCTTTCCTTGTTTATCTTCCTTCCTTCTCTTATTTCTTTTCTTCCCTCCTTTCTTTTCCTCTCAAACTTTCAAAATATTAATATTTAGGGGCTTGCACATGCTAGGATGCAATATTGATTAGAGAATTAAAATGCTTTTCAGTTCCTTCAAATCTTAAAACACAATCTCAGTTTAGGAATAAAGTGACCGACTACTTATAATCATGAGAAGTGCAAACTTTAAGTATAGGCTTTTCCCCATATCGCTGCTTGAGCCGATGGAAGATTGACAATTGTTGAGAGATAATTCTCCATAGGTCAGTTGTTTTTTGTACATCCTGAAAGTTTCAAGATGTACAGTAAAGATGTACAGAAAGACTGCCTTTGATACATACTATCAAAAGACGTGTTCAACAAACCAACTTGGAAAATACTCGTTTTTTTTTTTTTTCCAGTATAGTACAAACAATGTTTTCCTCTGGGAAAAGAAGAAATTTGTTTGCAAATATTTGCTTGGAGAGGCTTGTTTGCAGCCCTCTATTAAAAAAAGAAGTGATTTTCTAGTTCAAAATTTCTCACCACACGTGTTACAAACTCTCTATGTTCTCAGCATCCATATAGGTGCATGGGACTGAAGGGACTGGTACAAACATAGAATCCATGGTGACTTCTAGTCATAGGTAATCAAGTTATCTTTTTCTGAGCCCAGGGTCTTGTGTCTTCTGACAGCATTCATGAATCTCAGAGCTTTCATTAGTTTCTTATCGGCTTGTACCTAACAATAAACTTGGTTCACTTTCTCTGCCTTTTGCTATTCTCATGTACCCCCATCTTGCCAATCCTGATTTCTGACCACCCAGGGCCAGAGATATAGAGATATGTGGGTAGAAGAAGAAAGTAAAAGAAATTTCTTAGTTAATTGCTATTGAAATTATATTATCTAGTGTTGTCAGGTGTTTGAAATTGATCCCTATACTGACATTGTGCATTTATGAGGTCTTCAGAGTTTTTATCCCCCAAACATTGAAATTTCTGATTTGCAGTTGCCTTGACATGGTAAAACATAGGTCTGGCTAGTCAATAGCTACTTCTTCAGGCCATAGGAACTTGGAATCAGCTTCCCTATCCAGCTGATCCTGTTGAGTTAAACATCAATTCTCTTTTTCATTCATGGACATAACGTGCTACACACACTACTTGCCCAACAAAAGCTGAAAACACATACAGGCTTAGACGTGACAACTTATATGCCACCTCAGAGAAACTATATAGCCAGGTTTATGCCATCTTGGTTTATCAACACTGGTAGTGGCACAAAACCCAGGACATTATGCTTCTAAACCTTCATGAGACACTTATTCTTTGTTTCCTCTGAAAAATCCTGATCTCCTAACTTGAAATTAATAGGATAATACATCTTTTCCTCCCATATTGAGTGAAGGTAATGGAAAGTACACAAAACTCATTTGATTTTATTTACAGAAAAATACTTGTCTCAAATTCTGACTCCTGAGAATTTATATTCTGAAATATAAGTTAGAGAGTTCGCAAAAAAATGAGACATTGTAACTCACCTGCACTGCTATGTTTTACAACAAGTTCTGCATGCTGGAGTTTGATTCTGACTTCTATTTTCTCGGGCCATAAGTTGAAACTAAGTTGAAAATAGTTCTAATTATTAAATTCATACATTTGTTTTAGCTAATAATACAGTAACACAATGTTCTGTATTATAATCACAAGGGCATTATTTTAAGAAATTAAGTAATTTTTCCCTCTCTACTTTGCTCCCAGCCTTTTATAAATACAAAGTAAAAGTGAGGTTAATGATCAAAAAGAGGGCAATAAGTGAAAAATAGAAGACAATAACAAATTTGAATATTTGAGAGTCTGTATTCTGATGATATTGTTACCAAAACACCAGGGATTTGGCCTAGGTCCTGCTGCTCACTGCACAGTAAGCCAATCACTGCAATGACAAGTATTGCTAAGGAAGAGGGCTTTAATTAGGTGCTACAGCCGAGGAGAGGGAGCTCAGTCTTACATCCATCTCCCTGATGGGCCAAAACTAGGGGTTTAAATAGCAGGGAAGAAATGTAACAATGTGTAAGAAAATAGAAACTAGGGAGGGGGCAAGGAAGCAATAAGGATAAATGAGGGGTCCGGCATCTCATGGATGTGGTGATCTGGTGACTTTCAGTTCTTGGATAATGTATTTTTCTCCTTCCTTCCTTCCTTCCTTCCTTCCTTCCTTCCTTCCTACCTTCCTTCATTGCTGCCCAAAGGTCCTTTCCTGAGGAAGGAACTCAGATAAAACAAATAGAAGTTTCAAGATTTAAGACCAGAAAGGTCAGTTTCTATGTTTATCCAAAAGAACAGTCGATGGGGCTATTGGGTTAGCTTCAATGTCACTGCTTCTGGCTACAGAGTAATTTTAAAAAAAATTATCCTGTAGTGTTTGTAAAGCTTTAGCATTGGCCACAAGAGCTAATTCAGGAAGAAAACTAGATGAAGCTTTGATCAAATTTGAATGTTATTGGAAATCAGTAATCAACAGAACAATACAAAAATACAGAGAACTTTATTAGCTCTTATTAAGATTATAGTTATGTTTCTTCCAAGCCTCAGCGTATGTGCTTAGTTTGATTTTGGATTTTCTTTTAAAGCATTACACATGTATCTAGTGTGAGTTTTAATATTAAAATTAGTCGGTGAGGCAAACCATTATTAGGATTTTTCTAGGGAGCTGACACCAGGTTGAATGTTAAAGAAACTAGATGTTATTAAGTTCATTTCTCTCTAACAATATATCATAGCAAAACTCGAGAATAAATACACTGTAATCTGAGACAGATTACTTGAATGTGAACACTAGTGGTCTATAGTCCACATGTTAATCCTCTTAAACTTCCCCATAAGGCTATATTATTTAGGTTCAGTCAGGTTAATAGAATGAAAGGCTTTAACATATGGATTAGAGTTTACAGAAAAGAAAAGAAGACGTGGGGAAACAAAGGTCAGCCAGGTAATCAACAAAGGCCAAGAAATGCAGCCAGAAAACCAAGGTGGTTTAAGACCTTAACCAAAACTACTGGAGCACATGATTGTCAAAAGAACTTGCTGACATCTTCAGAAATAGCCTGCCTGTTTCTGTCAACAGCATCAAAGCAGGTGAGAGATAAGCAATCTCAAGCTTTGTGTATCTTATATTTGTCAACACATCCGACCATAACCCCCTTCAGGAATTGCATAATTTATTCCTATTCCTCTTGCCAAATTATAACATTAGTTTGCCTTATAATATTCTAATTTTAAAAAAAAAATTTTCTAACTTTCATTTTCAGTTCAAGAGTACATGTGCAGGTTTGTAACATAGGTAAACTTGTGTCATGAGGGCTTATTTTACAGAGTATTTCATCACCCAGGTATTAAGCCTAGTACTCATTAGTCATTTTTCCTGATCCTTTCTCCATTTCCACCCTCCACCCTCCAATAGGCCCCACTGTATGTTGTTCTCCTCTGTGTGTTCATGTATTCTCATCATTTAGCTCCACTTATAAGTGACAACATGTGTTATTTGGTTTTCTGTTCCTGTGTTAGTTTGCTAAGGATAATGGCCTCCAGCTGCATCCATGTCCCTGCAAAGGACATAGTTTCATTCTTTTTATGGCTGAATAGTATTCCATAGTGTATTTGTACCACACTTTCTTTATATGACATTCGAATTAGTTATATAAGGAGAAGGATTCTCATAAACATGGTCTAACATTTCTTCTCTGCATTGTAAAGGAAACCATTGGGAATAATGCCAACTTAACAACAATTCAGAACAACTTCTATGGGGTAGAAATTGTAATCATCCATTTAACAGAGGAGTACGTTAAAGCTTATGGAGTTTAGGTAACTTGTCTAAAAATGTAAGTCCAAAATGCAAGATAATATTCAAATTCAGGATAAACTGAAAAAAGTGCAAGTGCCTATATGGCAGCTCCAGAGACTCTAATTTTATTGCTCTTGGTTGGCATTCATGTAATTCGATTCCTATGACAACTTTCCAGGGCATTTGAATGTACAAGCAGACATGAGAAACACTGAAATAAATCAGACTCGTATTCACTCATGATTTTTAAATTTGGATTCTGGAATACTTGTGGCAATAAGTTTTCTCTTCATAGGCCTGTAACATTTATAAAAATCTAAATTTGGCCAGGCATGGTGGCTCATGCCTGCAATCCCAGCACTTTGGGAGGCCAAGGCAGGTGGATCATGAGGTCAGGAGTTCAAGACCAGCCCAGCAAAGATGGTGAAACCCCATCTCTACTAAAAATACAAAAATTAGCCAAGCATGGTGGCGGGTGCCTGGAATCCTAGCTACTCAGGAGGCCGAGCCAGAGAATTGCTTGAACCCGAGAGGCGGAGGTTGCAGTGAGCCGAGATGGTGCCACTGCACTCTAGGCTGGGTGACAGAGTGAGACTCTGTCTCAAAAAAAAAAAAAAAAAAAAAATCCAGATTCGCTCTTCTTTCTACAAGTAAACTGTACATAATTCTATGAATTATTATTGTTAAAATTAATATTATTTTACTTTCCATATCCTAATGCTACTTCATGAAACATGTAAATATTATTAAGGATTTGTTACATTTGTTAATCATACACTATAGTTAGTGCACTGCTAAGAAAATAAAACAAGTATTCTATCTTGAATTTAATATTGTGTGTGGTTTGCAAAACTCATATTGCAACTTTATATAATGAAACTGTTGAAGTGCTCAACATCTCCTCCTCAGAGGGTGAAAAATTTCTGGGAAAATTCTTAATTAAGTGGGAAATGTTATTTTTGTTTTTAATTGTTTTTTGAACAGTATTTTCTTGCTATTTATAAAAATACATGTGCAATTACTTAAAATCATTACTGACAAAAAGTAAGTAATCAATAAAGTTTTTTTTTTTAAGTCTGAGAAAAAGACAAAATGTGTTTACTAAAAATATATGTGCCTTGTTTTTGGCCTGGTTTCATAATAGCACAACTCTAATACACATATAGTTTTAGATAAACTATATCATTGCTTTTTTTTTCTATACGTCTATCTGTACTACATTTCATCAAATCTATGATGCCATTGGTTTTAAGACATGTCATATGTATGAATCACTAAGAAAGAAAAACCACTGCTAAGAAAACTATTGTGCAAGCTTTATTATCATTTAGAATGTTTATTTTGTAGCTGTGGACAAACTGTTTAATTTTCTTTAGATATAGATTCGTACGTTTTGAAAAAGAAAGAGATGACTGAAATAAATTAGTTTTAATGATAGATCTTCCAACCATCTACCAACACAGGTTTCTCTTCCACTTCTGGGTATATGGAGCCGAGGATCCTCATCCAGATGCAGTGGGTCATAGCCATGTTCATAGACCTAAAAATAATATGGAAACAGAACTAAAGTGTGTAATTCCTACATTGAAGCAATAACAAGCTCATACATGATTCTCTACTTTCTCCCTTTCTCTGCCATGGCAATGAGGAAAGCCGCTTTAAACAGCAATGTTGGAAGCACAGATTTAAAACAACTTGGGCTATTGATTCACCACAGAGTAGACACTTGTCCTGAAAAATGAGGTAGACTTAAAAAAAATTCACCAGTGAGAAGTAAATTTTTATTGCACTAGAATACTGACATCCTATTCCTGCAGCCAGATAAAATCTATCCTGGCCAATGCAGAAATTAGTATAAAAATGAGGCAAAGACATGGAAAATCTATAATCTGTGGCTAGGCAGTGAGTGGTGAAGGGACCAACATGAGAGTTGCAAAGATGAAAATCATGTTACACAGTGGCATGATTTTACATAAAAGCATTCATAAAATTACTGTGTATACATGAGAACTGGACGTCATTTTGAATAAAATAGTAATGTACTTTGATTCTTTTCCATGATGTTTTTACAAAGTGCTACCAGAATGAAATGAGCTTTGTAAAGAACTGGCTGTTTTGCCTACAAACTTGAGAAGAAGAAGAAAAAAATGTCCGTAAGTTCATGGGCTTGCAGAATTAGAAAAGGCAACTGCTCTTACATTCTCAACAGAAAACAATAAATTTGAGAAAACACATAAGAAGGAAACAGGTAGTGAAAACTTTCAACTGAACAAATCTCCTTATGACACAGAAAAGGTGAAAGGAGTTGTGCCCAGTAAGTGCTTAAAATATAATACAATAATTCAGGGCAATGAATGAACTAAGGAGATAGACTTCAACAAAACTACAATAACTCCAATGTTGCCTCTATCATATCGATGAGCAAAAGACATTGAGGAAATAAAGCAAATAAGTACAAGTGATCTGAGAGTCCTTGTACTAGTTGCCAAAGAAATAAAAAAGCTGGACTCGATGGATAATCATGAGATACCTAAAATAGCAATAGTACACTAAGTCATGTTTAAGCAGGTCATAGATTAAGAAAGTTGGCCAGTCTGCCAAGGAGAGTATATTTCTCAATGTGTACTTCACCTTGTTCAGGGAAGAAAACAGAAAATAAAGAAATCTCCTGCCCAGACAATGAAGCCAGCAGCCCCAGAGGAAAACAAGGAAGCTACTCAACAGAGAACAAAATCAAGGCCCAACCATGGGACAGTCTCACCCCAGAATAGGAAATTTAGTGCACGTAGGACTTCAGAATGCTAAGAACCAGTGGCTGTCTTTTCTTCACATGGTCTCTTCCTGAATAGGTAACTGAATTATGGAATGTGGGGCATTGGGGATAGATAGTTTTTCTTTTTAATTTGATTATTTTTAATTTAATATTTGTTCTCAGGTTAAGAATGACTATGTTGTGCTGCTATAAAGACACATGCACACGTATGTTTATTGTGGCACTATTCACAATAGCAAAGACTTGGAACCAACCCAAATGTCCAACAAGGATAGACTGGTTTAAGAAAATGTGGCACATGTACACCATGGAATACTATGCAGCCATAAAAAATGATGAGTTCATGTCCTTTATAGGGACATGGATGAACCTGGAAACCATCATTCTCAGCAAACTATCGCAAGGACAAAAAACCAAACACTGCATGTTCTCACTCATAGGTGGGAATTGAACAATGAGAACACATGGACACAGGAAGGGGAACATCACACACCGGGGCCTGTTGTGGGGTTGCGGGAGGGGGGAGGGAGAGCATTAGGAGATATACCTAATGCTAAATGACGAGTTAATGGGTGCAGCACACCAACATGGCACATGTATACATATGTAACAAACCTGCAGATTGTGCACATGTACCCTAAAACTTAAAGTATAATAATAAAATTAAAAAAATAAAAGAATGACAATGTTGGTCAGGCACAGTGGCTCATGCCTGTAATCCTAGCACTTTAGGAGGCTGAGGTGGGCAGATTGTCTGAGCTCAGGAGTTCGAGACCAGCCTGGACAACATGGTAAAACCCTGTCTCTACTAAAATACAAAAACTACCCGGGCGTGGCATCATGCACCTGTAGTCCCAGATACTTGGGAGGCTGAGGCAGGAGAACTGCTTGAACCAGGGAGGCAGAGGTTGCAGTGAGCCAAGATCAAGCCACTGCACCCCTCCAGCCTGAGTGACAGAGCAAGATTCTGTCTCAAAAAAAAAGAATGACTATCGAATGACTATGTTAAAAAAAAAAAAGTTACTTGGTGTTTGAGATAAATCTTGATAGTAAATGGTATTTGGGGCTTGCCTTCTTTGGGGAAAGTTGTATTAATTCATGTAACATGAATCAAATATTTGATGATCAGTGAGTAGCCTGGGATAAACATTATTAGTGTTAACCAATAGTGGGTCCACTTCCACCTCCTCACATTAAAGGCATCGCATCCTAGACTGCCTGTACTTGAGTGGGCCCATGATTATCTCTAGCCAATGCTAATGCACTGTAAATTAATGACTGTGAGGTCCTCCATTTTCTTTCTTCTCCACTTCTCCAGTGACTGCAGAGATAAACTCAGATAAAATGAAATCACAAGATAAGAAAATTCCAAATTTCTGAGTTCCAGAAGAATATTTATGAATTATTATGATGAACAAACATTTATTTTCATAAGCTATAACAATTTGGAGACTATTTGTTTCTCTAGTGTAATCTGGACAATCCTAAAAATATTAAACTATTGGATTTTTTAAAATTTAGGGTGTGATTTTTGTGAATCATTTTTGTCTCAGAATAATATCTTTGGTTTAGTACACAATATTGTTCTGTGACATCAAGTTGATAATGATCTGCAAAGCGACTATTACCTTTTTCATAAATTTTACGGGTGATTACTTGCTATCTTACAGAAAAGTATCAACAGCTGATTTTTGAGTAAGTTCAGTCCATACACTAACAATGATCACTATACCAAACCTGCTGCCTAGATGAGAGTGATTATAAAGCACTATCAATTGAAAACAATACGTCTTAATTTCAGATATGTTGAAAAGAGTTTATCTTTAAACTGAGGAGATACAATGTGTCTCGTAAAATTTGTAGAGTGACACTCTCTTAAGAAGCTATTGGATACTATTCTCTAATAAAACTAAAAAGTTGAAAGTAAAAAGAAAATAAAATGAACTCAACAAATTGGCTCATCAAGTATATAATTTAAGGGAAACCCAGCAAATGATGTGGAATATGTTTAAAGAATAGCCCATACTGGATAATAAAGCTTGTGGTAGATATATACAATAAAATACAATAAATAAACAAATCTCCCATACACATGCCTGCAAACACACACACACACAACTAAGGATTCACAAAATATTTGATTTTATGCATATTTTGAATAAAACAAAAATTCTTATAAAAAAGTTGAAAGTTCTGCAAGTGAAAAAGAAAGAAATAATAATAATAATGAATAAGAATAAAATATAGAGTGCTTATCTTGACTCTGTAACTAACATTTGCTTAATTATAAAAATAAGAATTCTATATTTATTGAAAAATTAAAATACTGATATTATTGTATAGAAAGAATAGAAATGGACAAGTGGGATTTATGTAGGAGGGCCAAAATATCACATATAAGAGGGAAGTGTCAATGGATAATGATTGAATTTGATTAAAGCAAGAAAGAGTACATAGGCAAATAAGTCAGATAGGTGAAAATAACTATCAGAAAAAATTATGGAATAATGTAATGTAAATAATATAAATGATTCCTTCTAGAAACAATAGTAAGATGGGAAGGGGTTTTAGGAAATTCAATTTTCACCGTCATTTAATCATTAAGAGTTGATGTTTCAACTGTAAACATGTATCACATTACTAATATTGAAGCTTTTATTGAAAATAATTTGGTATTTACATATTTATATTTATATGAGCATGCTCATTAATGATAGACTAACGACCACCAAATATCTGACATTCCACTGAATAGTCAGAAGTAGGTACCCTTTCCTAAATGAGCTCTGCTCCTTGATCCACACCAAAGATTAAAAGTGAAATTTCTTGTGTTAAAGAATAATATTTGTTTACACTAGAAATAGTGAACATGTTTTAGGGAGCCTGGATATGTTATCCCCCTTGCTGAATTATGTTTGTCTTCTCAGCAAAATATGGGATCAAAGCTGTTCTAACACCTGCTTTTTTGTAAATAATATTTTATTGTTGGAATGTATCTACACTTTTATTCAGCTGTCGTCTATGTCTACATCGAGTCTGCAGTGGCAGAATTGACTAGTTGTGACATATCCTTGTGTCCTCAGGTCTAAAATATTTACCATTTGTCACTCTACAGAAAAAAATGGCCAATCCTGCTTTAAAGTGTGTTGAGAATTGTTCTGGTAGGCAATTAAGTTATCAACTACTCAAGATTGATTTTTATTCTTTGTTCTATGTCCCTTTCATCCCTAGTTCCATAATGTTGCTTTTGGGTCATGGTCCTTAAACTTCTAAGAAGTGGATTTTACAGAGTCTTAACCAAATATTTGGAAATACCCAATGAGGTCTCAGGTCTCTCCACCCTGATTAGGCTGGCACACCAACATGTCCCTGATATACTTAACCTACTGGAATCTTGCTTTTCGTGTGTGTGTAGCCCCATCCTCAACCAAGTACCTGCAGGAAAGCCACATGTAGACTTTTGGGACTGCCTTCTGTGTTGCTCTATCCTTCAGCTAAATTTCTCACAAATTCCAGCCAACTCAGGAGCCAGAAAATGTATTTGCCTTTGGGGAATACAAAAAATCTAGCATGCCCTACTTGGTCTCTACTTCCCTTCACCATGGCTAAAAGTGACCCCAGAAGAAAGTTGGTGTCAATATGGGAAGAAGCTGGTGCTTTTCTTTGAAGTCCTGCGTGGTCTGTGTCTGGTATCTGAAAACAGTTGTCTTACTGTGTCCAGTTTTATCGATTTAGGCAGGAGAGTGTATCCAGTACCAGTTACTCTGCCATGGCTAAAATAAAAAAAATTAGACAAGAAAAATTTTACTTGTAGTTATTGGCAATGGTACAATTTCAGGCTTTGGTGTAAGTTAAAAATAACTTAGGAAAGTGTCGGTAGTCATTAATCCATGTACTCTTCTAAACCTGCATGATCTGAGGCAGAACTCTGCTACCAGGTCACATGCTGCTCCTCAGCCCTATAGGAATAGGGCTTTTTGAAACTCAGACAAGATCAACTGCAGCCCTAAGACACAGATTCAAAAGGAAGAAAGCCTTTGACATTTCTTTGATGTTTCTTGTCCCATCATGTGTAAGCTCACCAGCTCAGACTCCTGCTCCTTGATTTCTGGCTGGGCAGATTTGTTACTGACTATGGTTTTTCTCTAATGCTTTTTACATTTTATTACAGTTCTCTCTTTCTGTCTCTCTCTCTCTCCATCTCTGACTCTTACTTCACTTTGATCTCACCCAGAACACTTTGTTATCATTATTAGTTTCCAAATATGCATCACTTTTAAGTAATACTAATATTAATGCAATAAAATGCTGAAGATAACAATACTGATAGACAACAATTTTATGAAACTGTGGAAAGTGTATACTTGTCAAGACCTTTGTTTGCATATACATATATATGGTGTATATATATATATATATGGTGTGTATATATATATGGTATATATATATACCGTATATATATGGTGTATATATATACGGTATATATATATATATATATATACTATATATATATATATAAATATATATACAAGTATGAGGAAAATAGACAATTTCTCCAGAAATTTAGAGTGTATTATGGTATTATGAAGTAGCCTTTAATGGGTGTGAAAATTCTTTGAAATTCTCTGGTGTAACAAAAAAATAAATAAATGTTTCTTTCCACTCTATGATATCAACATTTAATGTAATACAAAATGTTTTAAATTACAAGTTATGTCAATTAGCTTCCTTTTTGCACTACTCAGGAGTATTTCAATTACAAGTAAATAACAGTAATAGTGATATAACTGAATACAATTTACTAGATTTTTTCTCTTACAAAGAAAAATTGGAAGAAATTTAGGAATAGTGAGCATTCTCAATGATTTCATAAAGGAAAAGACTCCACATTTCTGCTGTGTAATCCTTATTCTGTAGGTTTCTTAACTTATGGTTGCAGACAGCTTATTAAACTCTGGTATGTATATTTGTCCTAGGTAAGAAAAAAAAGTAAACTATTGACACTGACCACATTGTTTTCCCATGAAGTCCCTCAAGACATAATCTCACATTTTTTCAACTTGAGGCTTTTCACGTGGCTACCCCTAATATACATCAGCATAGGGGAATGGAAGTGGAATTGGGTATTTCCACCACGAATGTCTCAAGAAAAATGTATGTTTCTTGAAAGATGAACCATGTTTTTTTGTGGCTTCCTAAACCCCCAGCTTAGTCATGGTCCAGTATGAAAACAAGGAAATTGCACATAAAAATGTATTTTGATGTATCTTTTAGCACATCTTTTGCGTATACTACATATTCTTAAGACATTTTCTTGGTACACATGCTGACATGCTTAGCTTCTTTTTATCTATCAGCTCCTCCTTAACAGCTACACACACACACACACATCCACACGGGCATGCACAAACACTATACTAGCTCTTTGTATAGAAAAAGGCAACTAGAGACAATGTCCAATCATAACTGGTAAGCTGATTGTTCACAAGAAATTTCTTTTCTTGTATCTTCTGTAGAGATTCACATAACTAACAATCTTCATACTACATATTCACAAGAGTTGTTAGCCTCTTTTCTCAGAAAAAAATAGGTAGAGTATAGGTCAAATGAATTGGCATATACTTAGCAGTTTAAAGATTTTTTTCCCATTTGAAAAAGCATATTCTTATTGAAGCAAGTAGGAATATTTATTTGTAGTTTATTACATATCTGTACATATTTTAAAGGAAGATGTTTTACTTTACAAACTAAATCAATTAATTTCTGTGATCTGGAAGTTTAAAAAATAAACCAAACTTTGCATTATTATTGGTAGTGAACAACTCGTCTCACAATTATTGTAATACAGCTATGAAAATCTCTTTTTTATTCTATATTATAGACAAATTTTATAGAGGACTTTTACTCTTCTTTTAGAAATTTGATTGAAATAAATTATATATTCATTTTTAAGATTTGTTCATTCGTTTATTATGCAGGAAAAACATTTTAGGAGTAGTCACAGGTGTAGCACAATCCATTTATGTCCTTAAAATTTAGAATGAGCAGTAAAGTCTTAGATAATTGTTTTTAATACTAATGATATGAGTAATATTACTCATAATAATGTTGATATTCTTAAGAATTTTTACATTCTGTAATAACAGTGATTTGAAGACTCTGGTGACTTAGTGTATTAATATTTATATATGGTAATCAATTATAAAAGGATTGTACAAAACATGTACCATACTAAAAGATTATTTTTAATTAAATTAAATTTCTGTGTATTCTCTTCTCAAGCTTGTTATTCTACTGCCTAGAGGAAGCTCTCATTGACAATGACCACTGTGTTGCAGACATTCCTTGATGTTGGATAATAAAATCCCTGTGGACAAGCTATACATTTGCCTAGTGCCAACACATGCTTGGCAGTTAGAGTTCTCATATGATAAATGTTGCAATTAAAGCTGTGGAGTTGTGCATAAAATAACTTTCCTCAATCTTGCTTCAAATTAATCTGAAAACCATTAAAAAATAGAAAAATATGAAGTAGAATTTTCAAAGAAGCAGTGTATAATTTTACATAACTGATCGGGTATTAATATTAATAAACTTTCTTTTACCAAAAAGGAAATGCTATTTTGTGAGATCCCAAAAAGAGAAATAATGAAAGATTAACTAGAATAGTTTAATCTGTTTATAAGACTATCTTATTTTAAAATACATGTTTTTAAAGAAAAACATTTATTTCTTTTTTATATTAGTGTTGATTTTTTTTGGAATCGGGGAAAAATGACATTAATGGCAATATTTATTTACAATTTAAATTATATTATTTGAACTTTAATTACAATATATGGACATATTTTTAATTTTACATATATGTATAAGTATAAACACATACAATATTTTAATTGCCATCCATCTTTTCTTTTTTAAATTTGTTCTACTCTCCTGTCTTCTTCCTTATCATCACTAATCAGCTCCACCTATTTCCAGTATTATTCATTACCCAGTGATGAATCTTTTCATCTTTTCCTGGTATTCATACAATACACAAATGTTATATGAATGCATGGCTCTATATGCACCCATACATACATAAACATGAATAAGGAGATTCATTTGTTAGTATTTCTTTGCTTTATTTTTTTTCCAAACTTTTATTTTAGATTCAGAGAGCACATGTGCAGGTTTGTTTCCTGGGTATGTTTCATAATGCTGTGACCTGGGATATGAAGGATCCCATCACCCAGGAACTGAACATAATACCCAATAGTTAATTTTTTGATCCTTGCCTCTCTCCCTACTTCTCCACTCAAGTAGTTCTCAATTTCTATTGTTGCCTTCTTTATTTCCATGAGGGCCCAGTTTCACTCTGATCATAGTTATTTCTTTTCTGCTGCTAGATTTGGGGTTTAGTTTGTTCTCAATTTTCTAGTTCCTGTAGGAGTGATGTTAGATCATTAATTTGAAATCTTTCTAACCTTCTGATGTAGGTATTTAGTGCTACAAACTTTCCTCTTAAGGTTGCTTTAGCTGCATGGTAGAGATTTTGGTCTGTTGAGTCTCTCTGTTTCCATTTATTTCAAAGAAGTTTTTTTTATTTCTACCTTAATTTCATTGTTTACCCAAAAGTCATTCAGGAGCAAGTTGTTTAACTTCCATGTAATTATTTCGTTTAGAGACCTTCTTGATTTTGATTTCTATTTTTAGTCCACTGTGGTCCAAGAGGATGGTTGGTGTGATTTTAATTTTTTTCTCATTTACTGAGACTTGCTTTATGGCTGAGCATATGATCAATTTTGGAGTATGTTCCATATGTAGAAGAGAAGATGTATATTCAGTGGTTGATGGGTGGAGTATTCTGTAGATATTAGGTCAAATTGGTCAAGTGTCAAGTGTAAGTCTGTAATTTGTTAGTTTTCTGCCTTGATAATCTGTCTAACTTTCTAATGCTGTTAGGGGAGTGTTGAAGTCCCCCACTATTATTGTGTGGCTAAGTCTCTTTGTAGGTGTAGATGTACTTGTTTCATGAATCTGGGTGCTCCAATGTTGGGTGTGTATATATTTAAGATAGTTAAATCTTCTTGTTGAATTGAAACCTTTATCATTATGTAATGCCCTTGTTTGTTCTTTTTCACTATTGTTGGTTTAAGGTCTGTTTTATCTGATATAAAAGTAGAAACTGATGTTCTTTTTTGTTTTCTGTTTGCATGATAGGACTTTCTCTAACTCTGTACTTTTAGCCTATTGGTGTCATTACCTGTGAGATAAGTCTATTGAAGACAGCAGATAGATGGTTCTTGTTTTAATCCAGCTTACCACTCTGTGTCTCTTAAGTGAGGGCATTTCAGCTATTTACATTCGAGGTTAATATTGATATGTGAGGTTTGGATCCTATCAAAACAATTTGAGCTGGTTGTTCTGTAGTTTTCATTGTGTGATTTCTTTGTAGGGTCTGTGGGCTATATACTCACATAATTTTTTGTGGTAGCAGGTGTCATTTGTTCACTTCCTTGCTTAGGACTCCCTTAAGGATCTCTTGTAAGGCTAGTCTAGTGGTAACAAATTCCCTTAGTGCTTGCTTTTCTGGAAAAGATTTTATTTCTCCTTTGCTTATGAAGCTTAGTCTGGCAGAATATAAAATTCTTGGTTGGAATTTGGTTGGTTCTTTTGTCTAAGTATGCTGAAAATAGGCCCCTAATCTCTCCTGGCTTATAAGACTCTGTTGAGAACTCTGCTGTTAGCCTGATAGGAATCTATCTGTACATGATCTGTCCATTTTTTTCTAGGTATTTTTAAGATTTTTTCTTTAGCATTGACCACAGACAGTCTGATGACTACATGCCTTCGTGAGGTTCATTTTGTGTAGTATCTGGCAGGTGTTCTCTGGATTTCTAGGAAAATTAGAAACATTTTATTGTATCATTCCCTCAAGCATATTTTCCAGGTTGTTTACTTTTTCTCCTTCTCTCTCAGAAATACCAATAATTCATAGATTTGGTCACTACATAAAACCATATTTCTCAAACACTCATTTTGTTTTTTAAATTATTTTTTCTTTATATTTGACTGGGTTAGTTTAAAAGACTTTCAGTTTTCAGGCTCTGAAATCCTTTCTTCTGCTTGATCTAGTCTATTGATAAAAGCTTCAATTGTACTTTGAAATTCCTTAAGTGAGTTTTTTAATCCCATTAGCTCCAGTTGATTCTTTTTAATATATATATATCTCTTCCTTCATTCCAGGAACTGCTTTAGAAGTTTCTTTGTGTTGATTTTCAACCTTGTCTTGGATATAATTGAGCTTCCTTGTAATCTGTGCTTTTAATTCTTTATCTGTCATTTCTGAGTTTTCATTTGGGTTAGACTCTATTGTTCGACAGCTAGTGCAATCCTATAGTGGTGTCTCTACATTCAGATTTTTCATAGTGTCAGAATTCTTACATTGGTTTCTTCTCATCTATAGATGTCAGCACTTCTAATTATTGTAATTACTTTGGTGTGGATAAAATATTTTTCTTTTTCTATAATACTATTGGGATGTTTTCTTTCCTTTTCCCTTTTACCCCATCACTATTGGGTGTGACTGCAAAGAATGCTGAGTATGGTCTTTTGGTTTTGCTTCTATAGCCCTATGCACTTATTTCAGCAGGTTTTATATTGGGCTGTGCAGTGTGACCTACAAGCAAAAAGGGGGCACTTCTGGATGAAAGTTGGCTGTGGCCAATGCAGCTAGATATATACCTGATCCTTATTTACTGGGAGAAGCTCTGTTGCCACAGGCAGTGGACTGTTGAGCGGCATGAATAGTGATCTGAGCTCCTTGCTCTGCCCCTGGGGGATGAGGGCCATGATGACTGAAGCTGGACCAGGCAGGTCTGCCTATAGGTCCCCCCATGACAGGCACAAACACCAGCACCAAGGAAGAATCCAGTGGGTGGCCACCAAGTGCCCTGAGGTGTGCCTAGGAATGGACCTGGCAAATATTCTCAGCCTCAAGTTCTCTACCCTTAGGGGGATAACCTGAGCTACTAAACCAGGAGAATGGGTGCTCCAGATGCCTGGAGATTTGCCTGGGCATGGAGTAGAGAAGGGCCCCTGCACCAATATGTCTGCACAGAAAGGGTGGGTTAACTCAGGCTGCTGAACCAAGCAAACAGGTGCTCCACATGCCCAGACATCTGTCTAAACGCAGAATGGAGAGAGCCCCACTGCACCACCCTCCTCTAAGCCCAGGAAGGGTGGGATGGCTTAAGCTGCTGTAACAGATGAGTGGGTGCTCTGAATGCCTGGAGATTTGCATGGACATGAAGCAGAGACAGCCTCTCTGCTCCAGGGTCTCTGCACAGGAAAGGTGGGGAGCATTAGGCTGCCAATCCAACTTAATGGGTACTCCAAATGCCTGGAGATCTGCCTGGATATGAAGTGGAGAGGGCACCACTGGACCACAATTTTAGGGAAGCAGGCTGGGGCTCCCAGCAATGGCACACACAGACCACTGGCCTTGGCTGCAAGTCTTGCTGCCCCGGAGAAATTGCAGCTGTAGCAGCTATCCTCTGGCTCCATACCGTGCGAAGGGAGAGCCCAATTCCAGCACCTACTGCTGAGGCACTTTGCACGATTCTGGCTGTGAAGGTCCCTACCCCACTCCAGGGTGGGTGCTCCAATCTCTGGCCTGAAACTAAAATGCCTATGCAGTCACGCTGTAGAGTTGCCAAAGAATGGCAGGGTTTGTACGCACCTGGATTAAAAATGGCGCCCTGCTTTTCGTCCTGTGTCTAGGGTAAATGTCTGCAGCTTTTCCCAGTGTCTTTTCCTCACAGCATGTCCAAGCCTCTCCCCATTAGTTCCAGGTCTTGGGAGAAACACAATGCTCTCGTTCGTCCAGGGTTGCTCGGATTACTATTGGAAAGGTTCAGCAGAGAGGGAGCCTGTCTTCCTCTCTCACTTCCGAGGGCTTCACTCACTTCTATCAGCCAGATGCCATCATGGGTACTCTTTGCCAGTGTTCTCCCCAGGATCTGGGGTGTCCTTCGTGATTCTGGTGGATTCTCATTTTCTTTGTTGAATTAAAGCTCACAGAATTGATTTTTATGCACTATTTCGTTATTTCCAAGTGGCTGAAGCATGCTAAAAGCCTCTAATCCACTACATGTGTGTGTGTGGGGGGGGGGGGGGGGGGAACTAAACTGTTTTTTACAGAAAATGGAATCCTATTATACTCACTTTTCTGTAACTGTCTTGTTCAATAGTGGTTTCTGAAAATCCAATTCAATATCATTTTTATATTCTTTTAAAAGATGTATATATTCCATAGTTCAAATTCACCAGAATATATGACATTATTTCATTCTTTTAAAAGGGTTTATGATCAGTTATTTGGGAATATACCATACATATCCATTCCAATGTTGATCTGATTTCTCTTACTCTACAATTTTAACCATTATGGACAATATTGTAATCAATATCTTTTTGTATTTTGTAGGAACATCAAATCTTATATGCTGATGTTTAGCTTTCGCTAAATAAATTTCTAGCTGTAGCATGGCTGGATTTAAATATTTATGTATTTTTTGTTTTTGTCATTGTTAAGACGGAGTCTCGCTCTGTTGCCCAGGCTGGAGTGCAGGGGTGCAATCTCGGCTCTCTGCAACCTCAGCCTCCAAGGTTGACGCCATTCTCCTGCCTCAGCCTCCCGAGTAGCTGGGACTACAGGTGCCCAGTGGCTAATTTTGTTTTGTATTTTTAGTAGAGACGGGGTTTCACCATGTTAGCCAGGATGGTCTCGATTTCCTGACCAAGTGATCTACCCGCCTCGGCCTCCCAAAGTGCTGGGATTACAGGCATGAGCCACCGTACCCGGCCTTATGTATATATTTTTTTTTTTTAATTAAAACGCATTGTTGTGGTTTCCAAAAGTACTGCAAAACTTTACCTTTCTAACATGCAGTGACATTTATATGTTCCTACCAGTAATAGATGATAATATTTTCTGTCTCCTATCCTCTTGAAGATTTTTCTGAGTTGATAGGTGTGAAGTGATATTTCATTATCTTAATTTTAATTTGTGAATAAAATGGTGAACTAGGGTCTACATTTGATACCCATTTTAACTTTTGATATGCTGTAACATATATCCCTAGACCAAGATCTTTGATTCTGTTTCCTAATTTAAAAGATATTGGAAAAAAATAGGCTCCTCCTTTTATAACACTGTTCTGAGGACTCAAATAGGCTAATCTGTACATAATAACAACACATTTTGAAGCATTATTTAGATTATAACTAAATACGCATACCCCTAAACTACAAATTACTGGCAAGACTCCGTTCCGAAATCTAGAAAATTAAGGGAAAATAATTCCCTCTTCTTATTCAGTTGCCTACCAGCTGTGAAACATATATAGAAACTTAAAATCTAAATTTGTGCACAATTGTCTCCATTTTTCTCTTTGTTTCATTGGGATCTTCAGAGTTTCACATTTGTATTAATTGGCAATGTGGTGGCTAATTTTTTGTGTAAACATAAGTGGGCCCCAGGGTGCCCAGACATTTGGTCAAACTTCATTCTAGATGTGTGTTTGAGAGTGTTCAAATTGGCATTTGAGTTCTTTTGATGTGATCCTGGCAGTCTTTGTTGGTGCCCTTAATGCTCAAGGATCATCTTACACATTTTCTGTCTCAGATGTGAAGCAGCCCTTTCTCTTAGAAACCTTGTTCCTTTCAGAGGACATGCTTTTTTGGGAAAATCTGTAAAAGCAGGGTGTTCATAGTTACATATGTGGTCCTTGTTTCCAGCTGGTTTTAACTAACAGCTTGAAAATATGTATTTACCCAAAAAAAAATCATAAGTGTTTGTGGGAGTGCCTTGACCTCTCTGTGAAGCAACTAGCTGCATGTTTTTACCTTCAGGCTTGAACCCATGCAGGGGCCTTGAACATTTCCATGTGTAGGGAAAAGAAAGAGAGATCAGACTGTCACTGTATCTATGTAGAAAGGAAAGACATAAGAGACTCCATTTTGAAAAAGACCTGTACTTTAAACAATTGCTTTGCTGAGATGTTGTTAATTTGTAGCTTTGCCCCAGCCACTTTGACCCAACCACTTTGACTCAACCTGGAGCCCACAAAAACATGTGTTGTATGAAATCAATTTTTAAAGGATCTAGGGCTGTGCAGGACATGCCTTGTTAACAAAATGTTTACAAGCAGTATACTTGGTAAAAGTCATCGCTATTCTCTGGTCTCAATAAACCAGGGGCACGATACACTGCCGAAAGCCACAGGGACCTCTGCCCTTGAAAGCGAGGTATTGTCCAAGGTTTCTCCCCATATGATAGTCTGAAATATGGCCTCGTCGGATGAGAAAGACCTAACTGTCCCCCAGCCCAACACCCGGAAAGGGTCTGTGCTGAGGTGGGTTAGTAAAAGAGGAAAGCCTCTTGCAGTTGAGATAGAGGAAGGCCACTGTCTCCTGCCTGCCCCTGGGAACTGAATGTCTCTGTATAAAACCCGATTGTGCATTTGTTCAATTCTGAGATAGGAGAAAAACCACCCTATGGTGGGAGGCGAGACATGTTTGCAGCAATGCTGCCTTGTTATTCTTTACTCCGCTGAGATGCTTGGGTGGAGAGAAACATAAATCTGGCTCATGTGCACGTCTAGGCATAGTACCTTCCCTTGAACTTAATTATGATATAGATTCTTTTGCTCACATGTTTTTTGCTGACCTTCTCCTTATTATCACCCTGCTCTCCTACTACATTCCTTTTTGCTGAAATAATGAAAATAATAATCAATAAAAACTGAGGGAACTCAGAGCCCGGTGCCGGTGCAGGTCCTTGGTGTGCTGAGCGCCGGTCCCCTGGGCCCACTGTTGTTTCTCTATACTTTGTCTCTGTGTCTTATTTCTTTTCTCAGTTTCTCGTCCCACTCGACTAGAAATACCCACAGGTGTGGAGGGGCAGGCCACCCCTACCATGTACTGATGAAATTCTTTGGGCTGTTGCCTAAAATACTTAAAGATCAAATATGTTGGTAAACAATAAAAACTATCCCTAGCCCTCACCTAAATTTCTTAAACTTTTATATAAACTTTATAGGGGACATACGTAGATGCATCTCTTTTCTGTCTGCCCATTGCAAGGGTCACGGTAGCACTCCCTATGTAAGTTTTTCTTAAGAATCCTTTGGACTGATCTCCCTGGTACTCAATGCTTCTTTCTTTGGAATTCCAACAATTCCAATCCCATTTTGTGACAGTTTGGGGCAGACTTTTGTGAGAATTCCCTGCCAACACTTCTGGGATGACTCCAGCCGTGGGTTCAGACAGACAAAACAAAGTTTAAACTTCTATTTGCAATTGACCTTCAGGATTATGTGACTCATAATTTATCTCATCATTCTTATATTTCTATTTCTATATTTCCACACAAAAAGAATTTAATTTCTTTTTTCCTTTTTTCACTTTCTTTTAATTTAAATTTCTTTAAATTTTACTTTAAGTTCTGGGATACATGTACAAAACATGCAGGTTTGTAGGAATGGATAAATTCCTGGACACACACACCCTCCCAAGACTAAACCAGGAAGAAGTAGAATCCCTGAATAGACCAATAACAGGCTCTGAAATTGAGGCAGTAATTAACAGCCTACCAACCAAAAAAAGCCCAGGACCAGACGGATTCACAGCTGAATTCTACCAGAGGTACAAAGAAGAGCTGGTGCCATTCCTTCTGAAATTATTCCAAACAATAGAAAAAGAGGGACTCCTTCCTAACTCGTTTTATGAGGCCAGCATCATCCTGATACCAAAACCTGGCAGGAACACAACAAAAAAAGAAAATTTTAGGCCAATATCCCTGATGAACATTGATTCAAAAATCCTCAATAAAATACTGGCAAACTGAATCCAGCAGAACATCAAAAAACTTAATTTCTTGTTACACAAACCTACTTACTTATTTGTACTACATGCTTAACCTTCTCAAAATGATGACATCATAATCAAATTCATCAAAAAAGAGCAATTATATTAATGTAAATATTGTTTTGAATATGTTTTTATCCTAAGGGTATATTTCACTAAGATGCACAATCAAATTATTGTGCCTGATTGTCACTTGGAATACTTCCACTATATAACTATATACATAGTTTCATTTGTTTCAGTTTAAATGGTTAGGACTTGCTTCTCTTGAATTTAATTTTATAATCATATAAAATGTTTATGTGTTTCCAAAATTATATTTACAATATAATGTGCATTCATAGAAGGCTAGGTTCTAATCATATCCTGTCCAATCAATTCCCTTCCTTACCCTATAGGAAGTATTTAAAAAATATTATGGCTATCCTTCTATGATTTTTTTAAGTAAGAAAGCAGATATTTGTATATATGTGAGCTTCTTTGGCTAGCACTTGTTAATTGTTCCAAGCCTAAAAAGAGTGTAAGTAAATAAATGTATTTCACACTCTTCTTATGTTTAACTTAAAAATAAACTGGTTATCTTTTCTTAATAAAATAAAGATAAATTTCTCAGTACTGATTTCTTTTATCAGTACTTTTTTGTATGCATTTTCTCAGGTCATTGAAGCAGTTCCCTATTTATGAATATTGAGTTTTTACCAGCTTTCTGCTATTACAAGTAGGTCTACAACAAATACCCTTGTGTATACATCTTTTCATGCTTTTGTCAGTGTACATTTGGACTAGATCCTATAAGTAGACTTGTTAAATGAGAGATACATTTATGTATACTTTAATATTTGAGAAATCATCATTTATTTGACATGTTTATTTGAAATACATAAACCAAATATTTATAACAGCATTATTTATCCTTTGAACACATAATTGAAATAAATTTCATAAGCTTTAGTAAAGATGTATTATATTAAAAATATCAACTATATGAAATTTAATGAATTCCCTTAGGATATATTTGATGTTGCTCTTTTGAATGTTTTTTCACTTTTTTTGATCATCAAATAAATGACTCTGATTACAATGCCATTTTAACATATTTACTGAAAAGCAGAATATTGTTTGTACTTTTCAAATGAAGACATCATTTGACTGTGAAAAGTAGTTCTTCACCCTGATTTTATTATTATTATTATTATTATTATTATTATTAAGCTGAGGAAAAATTTAAACAAAAACAACACTAATTTGTAATGGAACTTAAACTATAAAAAGATATTTCTGCATATAAAAGAAGATATAAACATTAGCACTGTGGATAGATTCAAATTTTTGAGACATTTATTCATAGTTTAGAATGGTATACATTGATATATTTTAATTTAATGCCTACTGTCTTTCTTTGAAAATGTGCTCATTTTGCTGTGTAGTATCTATCCACAATGGTTCCAAACCATAAAAATAGCAATGTGCAAGCCTGAGTTTCTTTCATTTAATTAAAAGCTTTTGCTTATATACAGAATTAATAACACTGCTTTTAGAAATGTTGGTTTAACATTCTTATTGATTAATTTTATTTCTCAAACCTGAATTCAGGAGTAGAAATACTTCTAGATGGGAAAATAGAGTTAATTAGAAAGCAGTATGAATGCTGGTATAGAATAATTTATTGTGGTCATATTTGCAAAAAAGTCAACCTACATTGCTATAGTTCTAAAAACTGTCACATTAAAAGCAGCTGCAAGAGAATATGCAATTTATAAGTTGGTATATGTAACTATTATCTCGAAGATTTAATTTTACATAACTTAAATACGTTTTGTTGATTAAATGTACAACCTAGAAATTGAAGTAATATGTATCATTGAAGATGACCACATCCTAATTAAACATAATATTCCTTATTTCAATTAAATTCATAAATTTCAGTTCCATGCATGGTTTTTGAGTCAGATTGTCTGCATTTAAATCCTGTCTCTGTAATTCTCTAGCTGTATAATCCTGAACACAATTAAACTTCTAAGGCTTCAATTCCTATTTATTTCAAACTGATATAATAAAAAGATTCCTCTCATTTTAATTTGATTAAACAAAAATGAATGATTTCTCTCTGACAATTAGTGTAAGTTGTATAGCTATTATTGAACATTTAGTAGGTATCAAACACTACTTAGTGGTTATAGGTATAGATAATTAATTATATATCTGATAAACTCAAGTATAATTATTTAATTTGGTTACATTTCTTTGTAAGAAGCAAAGACTCATTTATGTGGAGGGAATTATCTTATTATTATAAATTATAACATTATAATTGATTACAATTATAGATTGTAATATAATTGATTACAAGAAGAAATAAGGGGAATTTTTAAAATTCAAAATAAAAGGAAATGCAGAATAGGCCTTCCCTGAGGCCAGAGTTTGTTGTACATAGAAGCCAGAGTTCTCCTGCAGGGGAACTATATTCCTTTACCTCTTTGAGCTATGGTTGGTCCATATGGCTTACTTACCCAATGGGATTTGAGCAGAAGTGATGCATGCATATTCTAAGTGGAAACTTTCAGTCATTTTATGTTTTAGATAGTACTCTTCTAAAAAGAACAGCATGTTTTAAAGTGGTTTCTGCTTTAGTCTGAATCTTTGAATAAAGAAAACTCATGGGGTAGAGCCAAGCAGAATGAAACAAAACCGTAGTTGACTTCAGTGGCAGGAGCAGTTCCAGAGACCTGCTGCTGACATACATTGTGAGCAAAAAGAACATTGTGGTTAAGCCACTGAGATCATAAGCTGTTTGTAATGATATCACAATCCTGCGAAGTTTATTTGAATTGGAAAATACCGGAATTGTGTTCTGGGTTGGGGCAGAAATTCAGAGGTGATATTGGAACATAGGAAACTTAGGAAACATCTTTCTTGAAATTCTTTTGTAACATTATGGATATTCTGACAGGATTCTGTAAAGACAAAATCTATTATTTTTATAAATTTATTTTATTTTCAATTTTTGTGGGTACATAGTGGGTGAATATATTTATGGGGTAGATGAGGTTTTTTGATACAGGCATGCAATGTGAAATAAGCACATCATGAAGAATAGCATATACATCTGTCATGCATTTATCCACTGAGTTACATTATTTTAAAATGTATAGTTAAGTAATTATTGACTATAATCACCCTATTGTGCTATCAAATAATAGATATTATTCATTTTTTCTAACTATTTTTTGTACATATTAGCCATCCCCACCTCACTGCTTTTTCCGCACTACCCTTCTTAGCCTCTGATAACCATCCGTCTGCTATATCCATGAGTTCAAATGTTTTAATTTTTGGATTCCAAAAAATAAATGATAAAATGTAATGTTTGTCTTTCTGTGCCTGACTTACTTCACTTAACATAATCATCTCCTGTTCTATCCATGTCGTTGCAAATGACTGGATCTCATTCTTTTTTATGGCTAAATAGTACTCTATTGAGTATATGTACCACATTTTCTTTATCCATTCATCTGTTGGTGGACACTTAGTTGTTTCCAAATCTTAGCAATTGTAAACAGTGCTGCAACAAACATAGGGGTGCAGATATCAATTTGATACACTGATTTTTTTTTTCTTTTGGGTATACACCCAGCACTTGGATTACTAGATCATATGGTATCTCCAGTTTTAGTTTTTGGAGAAACCTCCAAATTGTTCTCCATAGTCGTACTAATTTGCATTCACACCAACAGTGTATGTGGGTTTCCTTTTCTCTATATTCTTACCAGCATTTGTTATCTCCTGTTTTTTGGATATACGTCACATTAACAGGGGTGAGATGATACCTCAATGTAATTTTGATTTGCATTTCTGTAATGGTCAGTGATGTTGAACAGCTTTGTATATGCCTGTTTGCCATTTGTATGTCTTCTTTTGAAAAACCTTTTACCCATCTTTTGATTGGATTATTAGATTTTTTCCTATACAGTTGTTTGAGCTCCTTATATATTCTAGTTATTAATCCCTTGTCAGATGAGTAGTTTGAAAATATTTTCTCTCATCCTGTGGGGTGTCTCTCCACTTTCTTGATTGTATCCTTTGCTATTCAGAAGCTTTTTAACATGATATGATCCCATTTGTCCGTTTTTGCTTTGGTTGCCTGTGCTTGTGGGGTATTGCTCAAGAAACTTTTGCCCAGACTAATGTCCTGGACACTTTCTTTAAAATTTTTGTAGAAGTTTTATAGCTTGAGGTCTTAGATTTAAGTCTTTAATCCATTTTGATTTGACATATGTATATGGCAAGAGACAGGGGTATGTTCTTCTGCATATGGATGTCCGGTTTTCCTAGAGCCATTTATTGAAGAGACTATCATTTCACTAGTGGTACGTTTGTTGAAAATGAGTTCACTGTAGGTGTTTGGATTTGTTTCTGTATTCTGTTACTTTGGTCTTTGGGTCTATTTTTTGCCAGTGCCATGTTGTTTTGGTTACTAAAGCTTTGTAGTATAATTTGAAGTCGGATAATGTAATGTAATTTCTCCAGTTTTGTTCTTTTTGCTTAGGATAGCTTTAGCTATTCTTGGTGCTTTGTGGTTCCACATAAATGTTAGGATAGTTTTCTCTATTTCTGTAAAGAATGTTATTGGTATTTTGACAGGGATTACATTGAATCTGTAGATTGCTTTGGGCAGTATGAACATTTTAATAATATTGATTCCTCTAATCCATGAACATTGAATTTTTTTCTATTTTTTTAGTGTTCTCTTCAAAAGTGTTTTATGGTTTCTATGATAGATATCTTTCACTTCTTTGTTGTAATTTATTATAAATATTTTTCAATTATTTGATTTATTATAGAGATCTTTCACTTCTTTGGTTATTTAATTTTATGTGTGGCTATTGTAAATAGGATTGCTTTTAAAATCTCTTGTTTCATATTCTTCACTGTTGGCATATAGAAATGTCCTGATTTGGGTACGTTTATTTTGTATCCTGCCACTTTACTGAATTTTTATAGCTTTCTTGTGGAGTCATTAGATTTTTTTCCAAATATAAGATCATATTATATGAAAACAGGGATCATTTGACTTCTTCCTTTTCAACTTGGATGCCTTCTATATCTTTCTCTTGTCTGATGCTCTAGCTAAGACTTCCAGTACTATGTTGAATAACAATAATGACAATGGGCATTCTTGTCATTCAGTGTTCCCCATTCAGTATGATACTAGCCATGGCTGTGTCATATATGGCTTTTATTATGTTGAGGTTAAGAGGTCTATGTTCTAATCCCTAGAACCTGTGAATATGTTTCCTTACATAACAGAAGGGACTTTCCAAATGTGATTAAGTTAAGAGACCTGAGATAGGTAGACTACTCTATTTTTGTGGACTCAATTTTATCACAATGCAGTAGACTCACAATCAAAGAGAAATTTGAAAATATTATAATGCTGTCTTTGAAGATGGAAGAAGGCCATGAACCAAGGAATGCTGATGGACTCTAGAAGGTGAATAAAGCAAAAAAGCTAATTTTTCCCTAGAATCTCCAGAAGGAATGCAGCCCTGGCCACAATGATATGAGCTCAGTAAGACCAATTTTGTACTTCTGACCTTCAGAACTGTAAGATAATAAATTTGGGCTCTTTTAGTCTGTTAAATTTGTGATAATTTGTCATAGCATCACAGGAAACAAATATGAAATAATAATTTTGTCTTTTTTGGAAAATGATTATTGTGGTAGAATACACAAAAAGAAAAATGTACATGTTATCACAAACAAAACAGAAAAAAAGACCAGGACACTGAACATTCCCAATACCATAGTAGATTAATCCATGACTCATATCAACATTTGACCCAATAGATTGAGTTTGCCTTTTTTTAGCTTTATATAAATGGAATGAGAGAGTATGTAATCTTTTGTCCTAACATTACATCCCACATTATGCCTGCAATTTTTATCCATATATATCTGTATAGTTGTAGATTATTCAGAGTTCAATTCTGTATTTTGTAGCTCTGTGTTACGACACAGAAATGTATCAGTTTTATTGTTAATATTCATCTAAGTGTTTTTCTTTTTGAAAAGTTAAAAATAGTACTATTGTGAGAATACTTGTCTTTGAGGAACATGTACACATGTATGTTGAATATATGCTTACTGAAATATACTGGAAGTAAAAACTTGTTGGGTTAAAAGATATACATATATTCAACTTCGATAAATTTTGCCAGTGATATATTAGAGATAAAAGTTGGCTACAAATTCTTTGACACATCTTCTATTTTTAGGAGGGGTATATTATTTCCCGTTCCCTTGAATCTGGGCAGGATCTGTGACTTTCTAAAAATAGAATATGGTAGAATCAATTTGTACCTATTTCTGGGCTGAGGCTCTAAGGCACTGGGTGCTTCTACGTCTATTCTGAAAATATTTGCTTATAATTGTATTCCCTTTGGGACTCAGCCACAGTACTTAGAGAAACCCAAGGCATATGGAGAAACTAAATGTAGGCACTGTTGTTAACAGCTCCCAGCATCAACTACTAACTGGCTACTAGCATCCCAATCCTAGTGCTAGACATGTGAGTAAGAAAGTGATCCAGAAAGTAGATCCTCCAGCCCTAGCCAGCCCACTTAACACTATGGAGTTTAGAGGAAAATATTCTAGTCAAAGTTTCCCCAAATTTATGACCCACAAAATAATTTGGTTGGTTTAAGCCACTACATTATAAGGTAGTTTATTACTTAGTAAAATAAAACCGAAACAGAAATTTGGTACCTAGAAGTGAAATACTACATACCAATAACTTAAGATGTATGACATTGGCTTTCAAGCTAGGCAGTGATCAGAGGCTGGAAGGGTTTTGGGAAGATTGTGTGTGAAAGCTAGGAGATCCTCAAGAATGCTTAATGACTCGAAAGACAGTAAGAAGATGTTGAATGCTGGAGGAAGGTATAACTTTCATGTAGTAGGGGCAAATTTGGCAACAATGTCACCTGTGGGAATATGGAAAATATAAAGACTGTCTAATTAAGCAGCCATTTTAGCAGGAGAGATTTTTTAGGAACAACATAGAAAGTGACATCTGACTTTTACTAGCTGCCTATGATGTAACACAGGGAAAGACAGATAAATTTTAAAAAGAACCATTTCAATTTTGAGTAGCATTTAGCATTCTAGGGAAAAATTAGCTTTTTTGCTTTATTCACCTTCTAGAGTCCATCAGCATTCCTTGGTTCATGGCCTTCTTCCATCTTCAAAGACAGCATTATAATATTTTCAAAAAAGCAGAAAATTCCAAATTTGAAAATGAAACTTTCTCATTTCTAGGCTCTTTCCGTAAAAGATTCTTAAAGTATGAAACAACTTTCAGTAAGATTACATCTTTGACTACACTCTTTTATGCTACATAAATTCCTCAGAATAATTCTAGGCAGATAACTTGTCTCTTTAGTTCACAGATCTTTAGAGCTAAGAATAACTGCCCCTGAGAAATATAATTCATTCCTGAACCCGATTTATATGATGAGATCTTGGATCTTAAGCCTAATCCTGTTCGACTAATGGGTTAAACATTTTAGAGTCTTGGAAATGGGGCATTCTGTATGTGTCAGGAATGTAAATAATTTGTGGCTCAGGTGCAGATTTTATTGGTCTGCGTACAGCTACAAATTTTTTCATATTTCTCTTATCTAGCAGTGGGCCCTCTTTCTCTCGATCTGCAATATGCACAGGCTTTATGTGTCCTTTGGCCAGTAGAATGTGTCAGAATTGATGCTATATCAATTTCCAGGGCTAAACCTACTTCTTGTCTCTTGAAATTGTTGACTCTGAGAAGCCAGCTTTCATGACATGAGACCCATGTGTAGGGGCTCCAGTAACAGCCACAGCTCTTCACAGAGTGGTTCTTAGCTTTCTACAATTTTAGATAATTTCATTTAAAAGAAAGTCTACTAATTTTTAATGCATTCAAAAACATGATTATGAAACTGGAAACTGTGAGGTCTACATCAGTTTGGTCATAATGAGGTGTAGCAGACACTGCTAATTACTCAATTTCTCAATATTAATTTTATATTCCTTCTTTATAACTTAACCCTGACACTTTCAGGGCAGCAAGAGCTGAACTCAATTTCCAAGGTTTCCTGTTAGTTACAGGAATATGATATGGCTGTGGCCTATGATATGTAGATGTTAATGGCTGACAAAGAGTTAATAAAAATAATGTCTCATAGAAAAACATGCTGTGTTCACGTATTGGGAGACTTAATATTGATAAAATGGAAATACTATCAAAAGTGATCAGAAGACACAATGCAGTCTCAATAAAAATCTTGAAATGTTATTTTGTTGTTGTTGTTGCAGATTTTAAAAAGCTGATCTGTAAGAGATCCAGAATACACACAGCAATGTTGAAGAAAAATCAAAATTGGAGGACTAACACTTTCCAATTTCAAAGCTTACTGCAAAGCTACTGTAATATAAACAGTAGGATGTTGGTGTAATAATAGACATAGAATAATGGAATAGAATTGAGAGGCCATACATAATCCCATGCCCTATGTTCAATTGATTTTTAACATGGATGCAAAGACCAGCCAATGGGGAAAGGAGAATCTCTTCAACAAATGCTGTTTGATCAACTGTAT
Organism: Hylobates moloch; assembly: GCF_009828535.3. Taxonomy (NCBI): domain Eukaryota; kingdom Metazoa; phylum Chordata; class Mammalia; order Primates; family Hylobatidae; genus Hylobates; species Hylobates moloch. The sequence continues at coordinate 908,131 of NW_026652306.1, forward strand.
ATCCACATGTAAAATATTGAAGGTGGATGCCGCCTGTCCTACAGTAAACAGACAAATCAACTCAAAATAGATCAAACAACTAATTGTAAAGGCTAAAACTATGCAACTTCATAAAAATTGGACATAAAAATTTTAAAAATTTGTGCATCGAAGATAGTATCAAGGACGTAAGAAGTCAACCTTTGAAATGGAAGAAATATTTGAAAATTATATACCTGATAAGTGTCTAATATCCAGAATATGTAAAGAACTCTTACAACTCAACAACAAAAGAACTCTTACAACTTAAAAACAAAAGAGCAGACAATTCAATTTAAAAATGGGTGAAAGACTTGAATAAACATTTCTCCAAAGAAATTATGCAAATGACTAACAAACACATAAAAAGATGCTCAACATCATTATTTAGTAGAATAATGGAAATCAAAACCACAATGAGATACCACTTCACATTCATGGCTATAATTATTTAATGAAAAATAGCAGTAACTGGCAAAGATGTGAAAAAATAATACCCATCATTATTGCTGATTGGCATGTAAAATGTCATAGTCTCTTTGGAAAACAGTTTGTTAGTGGCTCAAAAAGTTAAACATAGAATTATCTATGAGCCAGAAATTCTATTCCTACGTATTTAGCCCCCCAAAATTGAAAACAGGTATTTAAACAAATATTAGTATGAGTGATTATAACAGCACTATTCTCAATAGCCCAAAGGTAGAAACACATCAAATGTCCATCAGCAGATGAATGGAAAAAACATGGGTTATATCCATACAATTAAATTTTAGGTAGTCATAAAAAAGGAGTGAAGTAGGCCAGATGCAGTGGCTCACGCCTGTAATCCCAGCACTTTAGGAGGCCGAGGCGGGTGGATCACGAGGTCAGGAGATTGAGACCATCCTGGTTAACACGGTGAAACGTCGTGTCTACTAAAAATACAAAAAATTAGCTGGGAGTGGTGGCAGGCGCCCGTAGTCCCAGCTACTCGGAGGCTGAGGCAGGAGAACTACGTGAACCCGGGAGGTGGAGCTTGCAGTGATCTGAGATCGTGCCACTGAACTCCATCCAGCCTGGGCGACAGAGCGAGACTCAAAAAAAAAAAAAAAAAAAGGAGTGAAGTACTAATACATATCACAATGTGAATCAACCTAAAAGAACAGAAATTATAACAAACTGTCTCTCAGACCACAGTGCAATCAAACTAGAACTCAGGATTAAGAAACTCACTCAAAGCCGCTCAACTACATGGAAACTGAACAACCTGCTCCTGAATGACTACTGGGTACATAACGAAATGAAGGCAGAAATAAAAATGTTCTTTGAAACCAACGACAACAAAGACACAACATACCAGAATCTCTGGGCCACTTCAAAGCAGTGTGTAGAGGGAAATTTATAGTACTAAATGCCCACAAGAGAAAGCAGGAAAGATCTAAAATTGACACTCTAACATCACAATTAAAAGAACCAGAGAAGCAAGAGCAAACACATTCAAAAGCTAGCAGAAGGCAAGAAATAACTAAGATCAGAGCAGGACTGAAGGAAATAGAGACACAAAAAACCCTTCAAAAAATCAATGAATCCAGGAGCTGGTTTTTTGAAAAGATCAACACAATTGATAGATCTCTAGCAAGACTAATAAAGAAGAAAAGAGAGAAGAATTAAATAGACACAATAAAAAATGATAAAGGGGATAACGCCACCAATCCCATAGAAATACAAACTACCACCAGAGAATGCTATAAACACCTCTACGCAAATAAACTAGAAAATCTGGAAGAAATGGATAAATTCCTCGACACATACACTCTCCCAAGACTAAACCAGGAAGAAGTTGAATCTCTGAATAGACCAATAGCAGGCTCTGAAATTGAGGCAATTATCAATAGCTTACCAACCAAAAAAAGTCCAGGACCAGACGGATTCACAGCCGAATTCTACCAGAGGTACAAGGAGGAGCTAGTACATTCTTTCTGAAATTATTCCAATCAATAGAAAAAGAGGGAATCCTCCCTAACTCATTTTATGAGGCCAGCATCATCCTGATACCAAAGCCTGGCAGAGACACAACAAAAAAAGAGAAATTTAGACCAATATCCCTGATGAACATTGATGCAAAAATCCTCAATAAAATACTGGCAAACCAAATCCAGCAGCACATCAAAAACCTTATCCACCATGATCAAGTGGGTTTCATCTCTGGGATGCAAGGCTGATTCAACATATGCAAATCAATAAACGTAATCCAGCATATAAACAGAACCAAAGATAAAAAACCACATGATTATCTCGATAGATGCAAAAAAGGCCTTTGACAAAATTCAGCAACACTTCATGGTAAAAACTCTCAATAAATTAGGTATTGATGGGACGTATCTCAAAATAATAAGAGCTATCTATGACAAACCCACAGCCAATATCATACTGAATGGGCAAAAACTGGAAGCATTCCCTTTGAAAACTGGCACAAGACAGGGATGCCCTCTCTCACCACTCCTATTCAACATAGTGTTGGAAGTTCTGGCCAGGGCAATCAGGCAGGAGAAGGAAATAAAGGGTATTCAATTAGGAAAAGAGGAAGTCAAATTGTCCCTGTTTGCAGATGACATGATTGTATATCTAGAAAACCCCATCATCTCAGCCCAAAATCTCCTTAAGCTAATAAGTAACTTCAGCAAAGTCTCGGGATAAAAAATCAATGTGCAAAAATCACAAGCATTCTTATACACCAATAACACACAAACAGCCAAATCATGAGTGAACTCCCAGTCATAATTGCTTCAAAGAGAATAAAATACATAGGAATCCAAATTACAAGGGATGTGAAGGACCTCTTCAAGGAGAACTACAAACCACTGCTCAATGAAATAAAGGAGGATACAAACAAATGAAAGAACATTCCACGCTCACGGATAGGAAGAATCAATATCATGAAAATGGCCATACTGCCCAAGGTAATTTATAGATTCAGTGCCATCCCCATCAAGCTACATATGATTTTCCTCACAGAATTGGAAACAACTTTAAAGTTCATATGGAACCAAAAAAGAGCCCACATTGCCAAGTCAATTCTAAGCCAAAAGAACAAAGCTGGAGGCATCACGCTACCTGACTTCAAACCATACTACAAGGCTACAGTAACCAAAACAGCATGGTACTGGTACCACAACAGAGATATAGACCAATGGAACAGAACAGAGCCCTCAGAAATAATGCCACATATCTACAACTATCTGATCTTTGAGAAACCTGACAAAAACAAGAAATGGGGAAAGCATTCCCTATTTAATAAATGGTGCTGGGAAAACTGGCTAGCCATATGTAGAAAGCTGCAACTGGAACCCTTCCTTAAACCTTATACAAAAATTAATTCAAGATGGATTAAAGACTTAAATGTTAGACCTAAAACCATAAAAACCCTAGAAGAAAACCTAGGAAATACCATTCAGGACATAGGCATGGGCAAGGACTTCATGTCTAAAACACCAAAAGCAATGGCAACAAAAGGCAAAATTGACAAATGGGATCTAATTAAACCAAAGAGCTTCTGCACAGCAAAAGAAACTACCATCAGAGTGAAAAGGCAGTCTACAGAATGGGAGAAAATTTTTGCAATCTACTCATCTGACAAAGGGCTAATATCTAGAATCTACAATGAATTCAAACAAATTTACAAGAAAAAAACAAACAACCCCATCAAAAAATGGGCAAAGGATCTGAACAGACACTTCTCAAAAGAAGACATTTATGCAGCCAAAAGACACATGGAAAAATGCTCATCATCACTGGCCATCAGAGAAATGCAAATCAAAACCACAATGAGATACCATCTCACACCAGTTCGAATGGCAGTCATTAAAAAGTCAGGAAACAACAGGTGCTGGAGAGGATGTGGAGAAATAGGAACACTTTTACACTGTTGGTGGGACTATAAACTAGTTCAACCACTGTGGAAGTCAGTGTGGCAATTCCTCAGGGATCTAGACGTAGAAATACCATTTGACCCAGCCATCCCATTACTGGGTATATACCCAAAGGATTATAAATCATGCTGCTATAAAGACACATGCACACATGTGTTTATAGCAGCACTATTCACAATAGCAAAGACTTGGAACCAAGCCAAATGTCCAACAAAGATAGATTAAGAAAATGTGGCACATATACACCATGGAATACTATGCAGCCATAAAAATGATGAGTTCATATGCTTTGTAGGGACATGGATGAAGCTGGAAACCATAATTCTCAGCAAACTATCGGAAGGACAAAAAACCAAACACCGCATGTTTTCACTCATAGGTGGGAATTGAACAATGAGAACACATGGACACAGGAAGGGGAACATCACACACCAGGGCCTGTTGTGCAGTTGGGGGAGTGGGGAGGGATAGCATTAGGAGATATACCTAATGTTAAATGACAAGTTACTGGGTGCAGCACACCAACATGGCACATGTATGCATATGTAACAAACCTGCACGTTGTGCACATGTACCCTAAAACTTAAAGTAAAAAGAAAAAAAAAAGAAATACTACCTCTGCCAGGTGATGAAGGCAACCAGTGTTTGCATGGATGGTCAGAAATAGATTTGACTTGAAAGGATTAAATAAAGTTGAGGTGGTGAGTCAAACCACTTATTTCCCTAAAAAAAGTTTTATTTCATTCTGTTAATATTTTAGGTGTACAAGTTTTGGCAATTTAAAACATCTGTCTATTTTCATACATTTCTATGCTTCTAAGTTGTTTGACATCGAATATTATGTATTTTTTATCATTCTCTCTCCACATCTATTTGGGGTCACCAGATTTAGCAAATGTAAAATACAGAACATCCACTTAAATGTGATTTTCAGATAAACAAAAAAAGTAAGTTCTTAGTATAAGCGTGTCCGAAATATTGTAAGGGTCATATATTCTCTGAAAACATATTTGTTGTTTATGTAAAATTCAAATTTAACTGGGCATTTCATATCATATGTGACAATCTTAACTATTGAAGTGCCTGAAATATAACAGGCATTCTGCATTTTTGTTTAGTAAATGAATAAATGAATATGCCATTCCAACCCAGTCAAACTCATGTGCTGTCACTGTCTTTGGTATTGAAATGTTAGTTTACATTTTTGTGTTTTAGCACCATCCCCTTTTTTTCTTCCTCTCTTTTGTGACTGTGTTGTCTCTCAAATGATGGTTAATCACCTTACTATTACCTCTTTCAGGACATGGTTCATAACTATTTAAATGTATTTTATCAAATATTATAACATATTATTTATTTAATCAGGATAATGCCTATAAACTATTTTACTACGTAATGGCTGTATTTCTTAATTTCACTAAATTTTAGAAATGTACTTTAATAATATAATTATATAAGAAATATAGAGGCTTTAATGAACTAGATAAAATGAGAAAGACGTATATTAGATTGCCGTGGGATATTTTCATTTTTAGACTCATTTCAGCTCATATAATATGAGGAAGACCAAGCTGAAATTCCAATACTTTTTTATGATTGCCAGTAGAGTTAACAAAATGCAACTTCCCTGCTTCTACACCCCAACAGCACACAATCTAGTTGGTTTATACCCAAATTAGAACAAACATCTGAAAGAACTCATAGAACCACCATACCATTTTAGGAAAAGATAAGCACTTTCAATATGCTTGTCATGTCAATTAATCCAGTATCCCATTAATAGGCTACTGATGTGAATTCAATTGCATCACAAGTAACTCAACTACCATGTTTTCTGTTAACATCCTTCTAAAGTTTGTTTAAACTAAAATTTTGATTTCCCTGGACGAGGTTTTTATTCGAAACTTTCCTGTGAAAATTTGCTCAACATGGTACAGATTATAAAAATTCTCAGAGCCAAGATGTTTTTATTCTTGTTTTATAGAAAAAGCATCATGGAAACTAGTATTTGTGGGATATTTTTAATACAGAGCTTCAGGGAAACGTGTTGCAAGTGGAGTATTTGTGTTAATTTTGGTCAAAAACACAATGTAAAACAAAATTTGTTATTCAAGATCTTACCTTTGAGCAACCTTGGCCAAATATACACAAAGTCAACTAAAGAATCCCGCATATATATTTCATCGTGACATATGAAGGTTCAGGTTATTTTAGAGAACTCTCAACAGTGAAAGGCACCAGAGCCTCAGGCCTAAACCTCTTGAAAATCTTACCGTCGACTCAAGATATAATAGTTTCATCACAGTAACAGAACCTGAACTATCACGTCTTTTAACTTTTACAAACTCTGGCTCTTCAACAAGTATGTCTTAATATATTTGGCAGTTAGAAGGTGTCTTTTGAAAACAGTCATCCTTTCTCTTCCAGAATAGCAAGAGAAAGAAAAAGAAAAGTGTTCAAAAAAATGCCCGAATATATTAGGTTTAAAACTCTTCAGTTTTTAAATTTCTTTGTAAAATTTCAGCTGATTTCAAAGTCACAATGTCAGCAAATGTCACAATTAACCCGATCCCAAGGCTTTGATATAGTTCACCAAAATATTTCTTACATATGGATAGATCCAATGTATTATCTGCTCTAAATACAACTCCTAGAGAAATATAAACTGGAGAAATTACTTACATGTTTTCTGTTACTTAATAAAGCCTAGATTTATATGATTACAACAGATAATAGAGCATAGAAGGCCATAGTAGTGGATGATCAGAAACTTCGCTTCTATTTGTAGCATGCAGAAAGCGTCAGGTCAATAGTCTAAGATGACTTCTCAGATGAACCTCTCCCCTCCCTACCGCTTTACAAATGAGACACTTTCAGGTTGATTAAAAGGCCAATCACATCAGCAATATGCTTAGAACTAGACTGACTAACAAAAAGATGAGTCAGCTTAAAAAGACAGTTTTATATAGATGCCAAATTTATGCCATTACAGTTTTACTCAGTAGATTTTAATTTACAGTACGTTTACTACTAACCTTCACTTCCATTATTTGTGAAGTTCTGTTGTCCTCTGACTGTTGCCCAGACAACCACAGTGTGCAAAACCTATTACAAAGTACAAACAAAATGCCTGAGTCAGCTTGTGTGTGCAACCATGTGGATGTGCTTATATAGGTCTATGTCTCCCTGGTTTCCTCCTTTCTAATATAAATACTCAATTTGTTTCTGGATTGCTGTCTCCTTGGGGTGTCAGTGCTTATGCTTGCAGGACAATTACTGTGGGATTGCAAGCAAAGCTTTAAGAGAGGGCAAAACATTAAATCGAACAACTATAACCAAATTAACTCTTTAGTGATATGTCCCTCTTTTGTGACAACATGTTTTTGGTTAACTGATCTATAAGAAAATGCCAACTCACTTGAGAAGAATTCCAGCTGGCTAGACACTAGGGGATGATACAATAATGCTCCCCGTTTTTTGTTTTTTTTTTTTTACTTCCATGCAATGCATCGTCTCCTGATCCCTTGTAAAATACAAAAGTGCATATGCCAGCAAAAACGAATTCTGAAATACTTAGCTCTCCATATGGTAAACCAAATGTAATTGATTTTCACCATTCGTAACTCCCTATCCACTAGTTTTATGTAAGAAATTGAAAATGCCTTCTCACTACAACAATAACTAGGAAATTTTAATTAAAAATACCAACAACTTTAATGTATTCTTTGTTGGCATTTGGTTTTTAATGGGGCTTCTCTATTATGTACATTATTACAAAAGGAGAGGGAGTACACCAAAGAAACGTGAAGATGTCTCTCCTTTTCCTCCTCGTGATGTTTTTCTTTTAGAATTTTAGCCTACAGGAACTTGAACTCCTAATTGTTAAGTACTGAACTATATATTTCTTCCTTTAGCTTCTTTCTGTCTTGAATAGTTGAATAATTTTATCTCCTACTCAGTATTCAAAGAAATGTAAAACAGAACACCCTCCGCTTTAGTGCCATAGAATGTAATCCTACAGAAAATGTAGTTAAAATGCTTTTAATCAACTGTTAATTGACTGAACTAAGTTTTGCCAGCACTAAAACTAAATCCTAATCTTAACATAGGTATGCATATTAGTCAGGAATCTTTCAGTTCCATGTGACATTAACTTATCTCAAATTAGCTTCAGCCTAAATGAGTATTAGTGGGTTTGCATAATCATGAAGAATAAGGATACATTCTGGAAATATTTAAATCAAAGAAACATGCAGAAAAGAGAAGATGGGTAAAGCTCTTGATAAAACAGGCAATGCAGTTAACTTCTTCCACTCAAAGTGAGAGAGAGAGAGAGAAAGAGAGAGATGATAATTAACCTTGGTTGGATTATGTGGCAACTCTGAGTGGTAGCCACTGGAATAAAGTACTATCATCAGGCCAGCCTAGGTCACTGTATAATAAATAGTATAACAAAGTGAGTGACAGGTTTTTAGAGAAAGTAAATCACAGTGCCATGTAGTAATCATAACAAAGTTAGCACAGAGAATAAATTGCTTAGGGAATGACTCTGTGCAGAAAGACATTTTTGACCTAGTCTAAAATATAAACATGAGTCTTGTCAAATAAACAGAAAATGGGGAGTGTCCTGAGATAGGGTACCCTCTGCAAAGGCCTACAAATCATGGCATATGTATATATATATTTTAAGTATTTCTTATGATTTAGAACACATTGAGAGTGTTGTTTTTATATTTTTTTAACGTTCCAATTTGTATAGGAGTGCAAAAGATTTACTTGAAACAATGAACATCAGTGGGACATCACTTATGGTAATGTTACTTAGCTTAGTATTTCAATATGCTTCACAATATAATGTCATACAAGTTCTAGCGTTTTACTTAACCCAGTAAACCAGTTTTAGACCTATCACATGCAAATATGAGTGTATTATTTTATATGAGACATGATTTTCCTTCAAACAGAATGTACAGAAAATGATATTAACATATCATACTGAAATGATTTTTGAAAGTAAACTATTCTTAAAACGTTACTAAATATAATGATAGATATGACTTTAAAAGGAAAATCAAAGAGAAAGAGGCAGATAAGACATGAAAGATATAATCATTCTTGAGAGAGGAAAACATAGTTTGAGATGCAGATTTTTATATAGAGAATCTAAATCTAAAAGTAATTAGAAGGAAAAACTGAAAAGCTTAGAGATGGTTTGCATGTAAGCATGATGCAAAATTCAATTTACAGCAGTAAATATTACAAACAAGCCAGGCAAAATGAGGCAAGGAGATTTTCTCCCTCAACAAATAAGAAAGAAATCAAGTCATATTCCCAGAGGAAATTTCTACTAAATCTTCAGTAATTCTGTATACAAAATACCATTTGCTCTTAGATCCACTATAAACCTGATAATTCTATTTGTTCTAGCTGTTATATTTTTCTTTAAATATCCTGAGTGGTTATTATCAAACTTTCCATAAGGACTTTAAGATAAACTACTAGTAGAATAAGAGAGACTTTGAGACTTTAGGGAATATACTTCTTTTTATTTATCTCGGTAATATATAATATACCACCTCCAAAATTTCCACAGGAGACTGCTAAAACATCAAAGCCAAATTTGATTGTTACATATTTTGTCTTCTGATTATTTTTGTTGTTGTTTATATTGTTATTTTCCATTGATATTTATTCTTTAAAATAGATTTTCATGAGTGGCTGAAATGACTGAGTCAATTATGATATTGTTAAATTGCTTTCCAAAAGCATCGTAAAGGATATTCATGCCATCTTTAGATGTTAATGCTAAAAAAATTACACAAATAAAAAGTTACCATTGTGGACTGAATGCTTGTGTTTCCTCCAAATTCATATGTTGAAATCCTAACATCTCATGTGATGGTTTTAAGAGGTGGGACCTTTGGGAAGTGATTAGGTAATAAGGCTAGAGCCGTTGTGAATGGGATTATGTCTTTAAAAGAAGACACAAAAGAAAGATGCTCTCTGCTCTCTGCCATGTAAGGAAATGATGAAAAGATGACTATTTGCAAACCAGGGAGCTGACCCTCACCAGACATCAGATCTACCAGCATTGATCTTGGACTTCTCAGCCTCCAGAACTGTGAGAAATACATTTCTGTTGTTGCAACCACCAAGTCATGATGTTTTGTTATAGCAGCCAAAATGGGCTAAGACACTTACTAACCAAGATATTTATTTGAAAAAAAAAAAAAGGCAATTGCCTGGACCTATTTATTTTTTAGGTGGATTGCTTATGGCAGTGGGGAGTAGAGAGGTGGATCAGTTATGGGACAAAGTAAAAATACCACAGGAGGGGGCTGCAAGTATGGCCCCACGGAGAAGTCTTCTTTCTGTAGATGTTCTATGAGGGTTTGCTGAGTGCTGCAGATACCGAAGACGGTCATCACTGACTTGCAGGGCTTGGGAAGTCTCTCTGTAAGAGGCTTGGATGAGCCTTCATCATAGAACATAAGCTATATAGTAGTAGCTGTGTGAGATGATGGAGACACAAAAGCAAATAACCCTTAGGGGTTGTCCTCAAGTAGCTAAATTTAGTGGAGAACACTGAGATGCAGACAGTTATTCTTGAAACAGCATGCCTTGGATTGGTACAAGCAGAGTTAATTTCCAAAGTTTTGAAAAGGTTTAATTGAACAGTTTTTGCCAGTGCCTTTTTTTTTCTTTCTTTCTTTTTCTTTTCTGGAGGATCACATTTTCAGAGTTCTTTACTCTACTACACTGGATGTAGAAAATCCAGTTCATTCTTGAATATTTCAAAAACACTAATGACATACATGACATTGATGTTAAAAAACAATGTTGTCCTGTATTCTGATTCCATCTTTCTTTGAAGTTCCACAGATCATGACAACAATGAAATGGAAATGTAGAAGTTCTAAAAGATTATACTCAGCATATACACATTTTTTCCCATAAAGTAAATAATTTGTCAGAAAAAACTCTGAATACATGGTTTATTTCCCAAAAAAGTAAGTAGCTAATATGATGTGATATTACACAATGTAAGGTAAGGAAAGGTTAGGTAAGGTAAAGTAATATAATAATATTTTATTATTTATCTTGAAAAAGGCAGCATGTGGAGCTTCTGGTGCTCTGATCTGCTGCTTAAGAGTGGCCTGGGGCCTGGATGGGTACATCTGTTTGTGAAGGAACATCTTTCCATGGTCTGGGCTTGAAGTACATGCCTTTGTTCTGCTTAGGCACCTGCATCAGTGGCTCTCAGGTATGCCTCCAGGTTTCTGTATTTCAGGTCCCACAAAGGATGGGTCTATCAACTGCAGTACAAAGTGGAGAGAGCAGCTATAGGGGTTGTAAAGGTAGCTGAATTAACCTGCTGGCCATGAGAGCACCCACAGATCACCAGGGACTAGATCCTGTGCATACTTTCTCTCTCATCTTGCTGTAAGTGGATTCTCTACCACTGGAGGCTGGTGTGCATGTTGTCTGGTTTCAGTGACCTTGAATCATGCTGGGCTTTTCCCTGGTGACACTTATCTGTATTTTAACCTTGGCCATACTGCCTGGTCACCCAATGAACCGTGAAATTATTTATATTTACTTCTTTAAAATAGCTTATAGTGTATTGGACCTGATGTAGTGGACATAAAGTTCCTAGCAGAGGTTCCAATGGATATTAAAGAAATCAATGTGTTAACTAATTTTATTTCCATCATTTCAGACAGACACATACTTGAGCAGATGCTGCAAAATGTTTAGGAGTAAATATGATATATTAATGCATTAGTGTGGGCTTTTGAGACATTATTAAATTAAAATATCAATTTTAATAATACCTAGATGTGCAATCTTTGTAATTGTTTATTCTCCATTACTTATGTGTAAATGGGTATATATTGGTGATGACCTCATTCGTTTATTATGAAGATAAATGCAATAATGCCCATGAAGTGCCTAATTTGCTTACTTAGTACTTAGTAATCACAAAATTAGTGTTAGCCATTCTTATCTACTCTGTTCTAATTCCTTGAGACTTCTGTATTCTCCCAAAGCTTTCTACTCCTCGTGAAATCTTTTGCTCTGCTAAGAAACGAATCTGTGTCATATGGAATGTGAGAGGTACTGGATTATTTTTAAAATTTTTTGGAGAGAAGACTCAAATCGAACTTGGAGTTAGAGAGTTGAAGTAGTGTATAAATATTCCTTTTCACAAGTGAAGCAAGCATACATAATATTTTGCAATGTGTGCAGGATAGTAAAATACTAAATACTATATTTATAATTAAATTTTAGAATGTGATGGCACATAGTTTCATGATCATTTGATAGAATAATAAGACTACTGAAATGAGAAGGCAATTTCTCAGAGAAAATTGCATGAGACAAGATGACGCAGGACAAAGAGAAAAGAATTAACAAAATTGGGAAATCACAAGACAAGTCCCAAAATGAAACTTTGGTAAAACCCAACCCAATTTTAATGATGTGTTATATTATCTAAGAAGCTCTGTGGGCCAGGGAGTTCAGATTCAAATATAGAATGATGTTCAAAGAGGAGTGTTTATTGACTAGTTATTCAGTCAGCATGAGTGGATGTGTCCTCACTCACAAAAATTAGGCTCAGGGAGGCCTATGTAAATAATACAAGGTGTATGTGTTTTAGATTAAAGGACATCTTAAGCCAACATAGAGAACATACTTGTTCTTATTAAGTAACAAAAGTAATTATATCTGCATAGGGCTTTCTTCTGCATATACAATCTCAGTAACCCTTTACTGCCCTAAAATTGGTTCTGATTTAATTTATCCACTTGGGGGCAGGACTAGTCACCCAGAGTTAAATGCAAGAATGAATAATTCACTCTAGTTTCTTCCTCATTGTGGTAACAAGTTCAAAATTATATCTAATTTAATGTAATGCTTATGACAGCTAAAGTTAAATTTTAGGTGCTAATTAGAGATGAATAATAACAACTTTTTAACCTTACAATAATTCTTGGTATACTCAGGGCCTTTCAGGTTTTGTTGAAGTCATTTTTGCTTTACGTTCAAATTGCTTAATTTTAACTCATTTCCACCTTTTGCAGATGATTCATATTCTAGGTTTTTAATAAATTTTGGTTTTGTCTTTTGAGTTCTGAACTATAGCTATGGTAAAAATAAAATAATTTGTTAAAGCAGTTATATTTAATTCTGACAACTAATTCATGATCAAGTGGACCAAGGAAGAAATATCTTATGCTAAATGATGTGAAGAGCTATGTCATGCAAATATTCAAACCTGGAACAATTAGTCTCTTGTCTCATTGGCTTCTTATAAGGTATGGTGATGTTGTTAGATTATGTTCCCATGAAATCAGCTGGCTGCCAATAAGCAACTTTCTCAAGTTTCAGGTGATGATAAATTTTTGTTTTGGAGGGAAGTAAAACAATTTTTGAGCCTTAATAAATTGAAAGTAGAGGAATCTTCCAAATGGTCTTTAAATAAGATAAGAAATTCAAAGCCTGCTGGTGGGTTTATTGTAAAGCATGAATGTTTAAGATCAAATCATTTTAAAAAGCAAGTATTAACTTGTAGCAATCACAGCACCAGCTTTCCTTCCTTCAGAGAAAGAGAGAAAAGGAATTTTAAATACTTGATGATATGTCAAGCATATTCTTCTAAAATTAATATTGCCACTGTTAGTAGTTGTGATGTTGAGTTGTAATTTTCAAATTAAAAGAATTTTACTGACTTGGGCTCTTGCCTAGTACCTGTAAGATAAATATATCTATATCTAGCCATTTCTCTCTATATATGCAAATAGATAGATATATATGATGATAGATAATCTTTGTAACTATATCTGTCTATCATTTGCATACAGATATTAAGACTGAAATTCAGATTTTTATACAGTTGAAGTTGCCTGGGTTTTTTTGTTTGTTTGTTTGTTTTTTGAGACAGTCTGACTCTGTCACCCAGGCTGGAGTGCAGTGGCATGATCTCAGCTCACTGCAACCTCCACCTCCAGGTTCAAACAATTCTCATGCCTCAGTCTCCTGAGTAGCTGAGATTATAGGCATGTGCCATCGCACCTGACTAATTTTTTTTTCTTTTTGCATTTTTAGTAGAGACAAGGTTGCTCCACATTGGCCAGGCTGGTCCCGAACTCCTGGCCTCAAGTGTTCCACCTATCGCAGCCTCCCAATGTGCTGAGATTATAGGCATGAGCCACTCCACCTGGCCCAAAAGTTCAGTCTTAATTTTAATGATTTGTTTTTGTCTAAGTGAAACGAACCTTTATTCCATGACGATTCTGCCATATGGTTACAGAAAAGGTTGAGTCTTCAATCATCCCCACAAAACTTGCTATATCTGTATATCAATATATCTGCATGAATCACATTGTCTAGCCTAAATACTAAGGCTCATATGTGCTTCTGGATAAGAGCAAAGACTCCTCTTTGTGTGACATGCTCCTTCTTTACCTCATTCTATGAAATAAGAATATTGTTTAATTAATTACCAGAAATATCATCATTGTAAATAATGTGAAGTAATTTATTAGCTTAGTAATACTGATTTTGATTAATCCAGTTCACAAAATCCTAACAATTTTAGAGCCTTGATAAGGTTTGGTTTCATATTGAATTGTAATCCCCAGTGCTGGAGGTAGGGCCTGGTGGGAGGCGATTGGATAACGGGGGCGATTTCTCATGGTTTAACACCACCCCCCCTTAGTGCTGTTATAAGGACAGTGAGTTCTCATGAGAGCTAGTTGTTTGAAAGTCTGTGGTACCTCTGCCCTCTCTTCCTCCTGCTTGGGCTATGTGAAGTGTTCACTCCCCCTTTGCTTCTCTTGTCATTGTAAGTTTCCTGAGGTCTCCCCGGAAGCCAAACAGATGCTGCCATGCTTCCTGTACAGCCTGCAGAATCATGAGCCAATTAAACCTGTTTTCTTTATAAATTACCCAGGCCCAGGCATTTCTTTATAGCAATGCATGAATGGACTAATACAAGCATTCAATATACTTCTGCTTTGAAAATAAAATGAAGTTCAAGTGGAGCTTTGTTAATAGAAATGCTTTGGACTTCACAGAGGTGAACAGCTGTGCATGCCTAGAAGCAGATTGGTGTTCATGTCCTTATAAGTTAAAAAAAAAAAAAAAGCCTGGAGGTACAAGCTGAATGATTTTGTATATTGACTCTTAACTCTCACTTCGCAGAATGAAGACTTTAAATTTGTGGATCTCTGCACATCCACTGCATCAGTTCTTACTTGACTCAATCTTGATTCTCTTATAGTAGCTGCAAAAGCTACAATATACATTTGTTAAGAATTTGGTTTAGAATCTAGGTTAAATTTGTTTGCTTTATTCTTTTCTGTGAAAAGAATAAATTATCATCACATCCTTTTATCTTGCATTCCTTTTCCTATAATTTCTTCTTATGTTTTTTTAAAAGGCAAGGAAGCATTAGGATAGTTATTAATTATGACTTTTCCCATGTTTCAAAAAAGGATACCTCTTTATATTAATCACTTCAAAAGAGATCTATGCATGCTCTATAGAGCTTTCAATCTGTCTCCAGAATCACATTCTTAAGTTATAAATCCTACTGTCTTAATCCTTGAAGGAAGACAGAATGTATAGGTGTATTACTAAAATTCCATTTATAGCTGACTTTCCTAGAAATAAATATGGCTGTCTATCCTAAACTTCCATTGCATGTTAATAAATGTATTCTCTGACTTACCCATTTTAATTTTACAATATACAGTTGACTCCTGAATAATGTGGGGGTTGGGGAACTGACACCCTGCACAATAAAAAAATCTATATATGACTTTTGACTTCTCAAAAACTTAACTACTAATAATCTGCTGTTCACTGGAAGCTTTACCAGTAACATGGACAGCCAATTCACACGTTTCATATGTTTCATGTATTACACACTGTATTCTTACAATAAAGTAAGCTAAAGAATAGAAAATGCTACTAAGAATATCAAAGAAAAAATGTATTTACTGTTTATTAAGTGGAAGTGAATCATCATAAAGGTTTCCATCATAATAGACTTAGTTTTCACTAGGCTGAGATGGATGAGGAAGAGGAGTAGTTGGTCTTATTGTTTCAGGGGTGAAAGAGGTAGAAGAAAATCGGAGTATTAAGTGGACATAGCTTATACCTCAGGGCTCAATTGTAGTTGTTTTTGTTGACTGATAATCTTCCTCTACTCACTGTAGGTTTTATGCAGAAGTCATGGTAGACTTCGTTGACACTCATTTTTACCAGGCACAACAACTTCAGCACTTTGTGAATAAATGATGGATCAAATAAATGATCAACTTTACAATTTGATCTAGCACAATTTATCTAGTACAAATTTAAAATTTGATCTAGTACATTTACTATTCATCTATTATAAAGATGAAGCTTCAGAATTATATAACATACAGATCTTGCTAATTCATTTCCCTTCTATTAGAGTAATTGGGAATTTAGATTATAATTGATTTCAAAGATCTGTATTCTCCAGATTGATCATTTCACTTCCCAATATTTCAAATAGGGCAGTCCTTTTGTTTTATTGTCATTTATACACATAGACAATTGGAGGAATTTATGAAGATTAATCAACATAACTGTTCATGTTAACATAATCCAGGATTCTTGGTTTCTTCAACTTTCACAGTAAGTATCACCATCTGGCTTTTTCATCAATTAGGTGCTGTCCTCAGACGTGTTACTGGAACAATAGAAAGGAGTCTGATTATGGAAAATATGCTCTTACTCATTCTATGTGAACTGAGCCTGTTCAACATTGGAAGGTAAGTAGATAGCTATATTAATTGAATAATAATTTTATATTAGTTATCAAAATCTGAACTTCCAAAGACATTCATTTACATTTCCCTAATCTTAGAGCATTATAACACATGCTAAAATCATAAATATTTTCTCTTTAATGTTACATGAGGGAGTAATTGCGAAAATCCTTAAACTATTTACTGTCCTTTTAAATTATAACTTGACTGATTTTCTGAAAGACCCAGATGAAACAACTACATCAATTTCAAAGGTATGATACTTTACTGATCAAGTAATGTAACAACAAGACATTGAGAAACGTCAAGTATGAATTAAGAATTTATTATTTATTATGATTGATGCTAGAAAATGTATTCTACGCTTTCAGGCATATAACTCAAAATTTAAATTGTTTACCTCTAGATATGGAATACTATTTATATCAATTTAATATTGTGAGTGTTCATTTTGTTGATTTTGCTAAAAACTGTTTTCAAATGATGGCATTTAAAATATTCTGCTTATTTTACATCAGTTACCTTAATTATTGGCTTAATTATTGAAAAATTATTTTTAAAAACATTTTAAAATGAAATTTTGGGCTAGAAATTACTTCTGTAAAATTCTATAGAAAGTTTCAATTTATTTTTTATTTTTATTTATTTTTTTTTTCTTTTTCACTCTTCTGTTTATTTATTTATTTATTTATTTTATTATACTTTAGGTTTTAGGGTACATGTGCACAATGTGCAAGTTTGTTACATATGTATCCATGTGCCATGTTGATTTCCTGCACCCATTAACTCGTCATTTAGCATTAGGTATATCTCCTAATGCTGTCCCTCCCGCCTCCCCCAACCCCACAGCAGTCCCCGGAGTGTGATGTTCCCCTTCCTGTGTCCATGAGTTCTCATTGTTCAATTCCCACCTATGAGTGAGAACATGCGGTGTTTGGTTTTTTGTCCTTGCGATAGTTTACTGAGAATGATGTTTTCCAGTTTCATCCATGTCCCTACAAAGGACATGAACTCATCATTTTTTATGGCTGCATAGTATTCCATGGTGTATATGTGCCACATTTTCTTAATCCAGTCTATCGTTGTTGGACATTTGGGTTGGTTCCAACTCTTTGCTATTGTGAATAGTGCCGCAATAAACATACGTGTGCATGGGAAAGTTTCAATTTAGAAAATGACTTTGTGAGATGTGAAAATTATTATTTTGATTTTATAACCTCAAATTAATTATCTGCATGCTTTTTTTAAAGTATTAAGTACTTTTCATTCAAAATGTTAAAACTTTAAATATCTGTTTTCCAGAGTATTGATACATTGAAAATACACTGGAAAGAAATAATTTAAAATGATTTTATATAATTATATATTTGAGGAGACTTAAAAAATATATGGTGTATAACACACTTATAATATGGCATTTTGTATCTAAATCACATTCACTTAACTGTTAGCTAACAGGCCAAAAGGTTATAGTTAAATTCATTACTTATATGGTGTGGGGTAGTACTTGGTCTCAGGTAAATAAAAATGAATAAAGCATGAACCCTGGTCTCTAGGTTTTCACAGGCTGTAGTAGTAAGTGCATAGTTGAACTATTTGTTGCAGGTACAGATAATATGGCATAATCTCTTATCTCTACGGGCTATTAGCCAAATAAGAGAGAAAGAAGAATGGTTTAAGAGGGAATATTATTGAGACAAGGTATCTATATAAGAATAGAGAGGAAAGGCCTCCCTGAGGAGTTGCTGCCTCTGCTGCACTGTGAATAATAATAGAAGTTAGCTTCATGAGGATGAATAGAAACAGTGTCTTAAGAAGTAAAAATAATATTTCCAAGGTAAGGAATCCTTGGGGAAAAAAAGTGGTAAATAAAGTGCTTCCGAATAATTAAACCAAAATTAGCATTTTTAGAAAGGACAGTGTCTGAAGAGATAAATAAATTTAAATAAAGAATTATGTACGTATATAGAAGACCAAGCCAAATGTTACAGTACCAGAAAGTAACATTTGAGAGGAGAAACCCTAACCCTCATATTGTACACCTGCATGCATTTCTTGACCCCCAAAACCTTTGTCTAAGTAGCATCTTGCAAAAATGTAAATTATGGCATTACGTTTATGAGTTGCTCCTTACCAAAAATTTTCCTGTTCAAAGAGCTTTTCAGTAACTCACCTGATGTTCACTTAGTGGTAACAGGAGTTGTTGTGAATAAAATCGCAAATATCTGGATCTCTTATACTCTGAGACATGCTGTTTCTATTTCTCTTATACTCTGAGACATGTCGTTTCTATTTTACAATAATGATGCTATATTGAAAGCAACTTTAAAACCTCAGTGTCTTTCAACAACAAACCTTTATTTCTTGCTCATGATCTGTAGGTCAGTGGCAGTGTTTTTGCCAGAACATGTGGGACATGGGCTGTTCTCATGGTGAATCACAGGCCTTTAAGAGTTCAAGGTGGCTGAGTGCAGTGGCTCACGCCTGTAATCTCAGCACTTTGGGAGGCCGAGGTGGGCGGGTCACGAGGTCAGGAGATCGAGACCATACTGGCTAACACGGTGAAACCCCGTCTCTACTAAAAATACAAAAAAATTAGCTGGACATGGTGGCGGGCGCCTGCAGTCTCAGCTACTCGGGAGGCTGAGGCAGGAGAATGACGTGAACCCGGGAATGGCGTGAACCCGGGAGGCAGAGCTTGCAGTGAGCTGAGATTGCGCCACTGCACTCCAGCCTGGGCGACAAAGTGAGACTCCGTCTCAAAAGAAAAAAAAAAAAAAAAAGAACAAAAAGAAAAAAAAAGACCTCAAGACAACCCCGAAGCATATATAAATTCTCTGTTTGAACATGAGATATGTCACTTCCATGACATTCCTTTAGCCAAAGCAAGCTGTGTATCCAACATTGACAGGGATAGGAATTACATCCTTCCACAAAGCAAAACAATAGCAGTATAAATATTTGCTGAAAAATAATAGATTGTATCATAACGACTTTGAATTTAAAAATCTGTAAATTCCAAGAAAACAATAACACGCAGCTAGAGGATACCATATTGCATACAGGCTGTTCACATACAATGTAAGGTAAAAAGACAGTTCAGAAGTATGTTGGAAAATGACAGATCAACTAAAATTCCTAGGTGTTGAAATGAACACCTAGATTCCAATTTCTGTTTCTTGGAAGAAGGTGCTTATAGATAAACCATAAAGAGAAAAATATTAAACTGTGGTGTGTTAGACTGTCCAGAAACCACTCCAAAATAAATATGGAGAAACAGAGCACTGAGAGGAAATGGACAGAAATATGAGGAGATAGAAAGAAGCCACCCTATGTCCAAGCCAGGAAGACACCCTCACTGGAATTAGGGCTCCTTCATCTGCTTTGAAACTGATTTTGTACCTCATTGGGAGGCAAAGCCTTTCTAGTGAGTACTAAAAGCAGATATTGCTCAAACACTCCTCTCAATCTTTAGAGGAAAGTGCTGGCTGATTGTTGAATAGTAGAGGAATATATAGGTTTATATAAAAGTTTTCCAGAGAACCAGAATCAATAGAACGTATACAGATATATAAAAGGGAATTTATTATTGGAATTGGCTCATGCAATTATGGATTCTGTAAAGTCCTATGATGTGCTTTCTGCAAGCTGGAGAATCAAGAAAGATGGTGTTGTAATTCTGAGTCTTAAGGCCTGAGAACCAGGGGAGTCAATAGTGTAACTCTTAGTCCCAGGCTGAAGGTCTAAGAACCAGGAACTCCAATGTTCAAGGGCAGGCGAAGATGAATGTGCCAGCTCAAGAAAAGGGCAAATGTGCCCTTCCTCTGCCTTTTTGTTCTATCTGGGCCCTCAGTGAATTAGATGATGCACACTCATATTAGTGGGAGAGGATCTTTTTTCATAATCTCCTGATTTAAATGCTGATCTCTTTCAGAAACATCTTCAAAGACACACCCAGAAATAATGATTTAGCAGCTGTCTGGGCATCCCTTAACCGTGTCAAGTCCACACATAAAATTAACCATCACAATGTTAGTCAATTCTAATTTGATAATTACAAATTTGTCCCTTATATTGATTAACTATCTCCACTTCACTACTTAGAATAAACTAACATTTCTGCTGGAATGAGATATATATATATATATATACACACACACATATACATATATATACATATACATATTTGTATATAACTGTTTTCATTTTCCGGACATTTAAAAAACTACTTTGTTGAGGTATGAGTGACAAACAGAAAGCTGTACATATTCAATGTATATACCTGGATGAGTATATGGATAAGTGTACAACTGAGAGATCATAATCACTATCACTCAAAGTCCAGATATATTTTTTTAAATGGATACTATTTGTAGCCAAATATATCCATGTACCTTTAATAGTAATAACATTTGTGAATAATTAAGAATATTTTCTAAAGTATTTCCTAAAGAATCCAAAAGGAAAATTTGTCATTAGTTTAAATCAGCAATTCCATATACAGCATTCCAACACCATAATATATATTGATTGATGAACAAGTATAGAGTTGTATCTTACCAGCAATTACATAGATGAAGTTATTTTACCCATGCTGAAATGTGTGAACAATTTGACTATAACTTTCATAATACATCTTTTGAATTACTAGTTAAGGGACCATAATGAGAGCTCTTATGTAGAATACTTGTTCTACTAAATTTCTAGGTGTTTATCCTTCTGTAAGGCATTTTAAGCCCAATAAACCTGTTTCTCTACCTGTGAAACAGCCAAACTGCTAGCAGTTGGCTACATAAGGTTCTTAGAAAAATTAACTGTGACAGCCTATGGCAAGTGCTTACCAAAAAGCTTAGCAGATAATTGTTTAAAAATAATGTTGATGGTAAAAGTAAATAATATAGTTTGGCTCTGTGTCCCCACCCAAATCTCATCTCCACCATGGTAAGATGTGCTTGCTTCCCTTTCACATTCCTCCATGATCATAAGTTTCCTGAGGCCTCATAGTCATGCTTCCTGTTAAGCCTGCAGAACTGTGAGTCAGTTAAAACTCTTTTCTTCATAAATGACCCAGTCTCAGGTGAAAAATGTATAGCAGTGGGAGAACAGACTAATACAGTAAAAAATATATATATCTTTTCAAAGCAGTTGATCTGCAAAGGTGGCATAGGCATTTTAAAAAGGGTATTTCCTAAACGTCCCACAGCAAATCTTTATACACAGTCCCTACTTCTACAATTTCGCAGCAGTCTATTGTTTCACCTGGATTTTTTTCTCTCATAACTTTCTATAATAAAATACTGTTTTAACAGTTTCTATACATTTGTCTTTTAGTATCTTCAACTATATTTGTAACGTCATTTTTAAAATATTTATGCTGGGTATTTCTTTTTCTATCTGGCTTTGTTGAAGTAGAATTGACCCCCAAAAAGTATATACTTAAGGTGTACAACTTGATATTTTGATATACATTGTGAAATAATTACCACAATTGAGCTCTTTAAAATATCATCTCACATCTTTATTATTTTTTCCTTTATTTTCATTTTTGTTTGTTTTTTAGTGAGAACATTTGAGATGTATACTCTTAGCAAATTTCAAGTATATGATGGCATTGTTAACTGTAGTCACATTGCTGTGCATTAGATCCCCAGAAATTATGCATCTTGCATAACTGAAACTTTGCAGCCCTAGGCCAACATCTTCCCATTTCTCCCTCCTATAAAGACTCTGGCAACCACCATTCTACCCTCTGCTTATGTGAATTTGACTATTTTGGATTCCACATATAAATGAAATCATACAGTGTTTGTCTTTCTGTGTCTGGCTTATTTCACTTATTGTCACAAATGCCAGGATTTTGTAAATTTTTAAGGCTAAAAACTATCTTATTATGAAAAATATATATATATACAGTCATTTGCCACATAATGACATTTCTGCCAATGACAGTCCCCATATATGACAGTGGTCACATAAAATTAAAATACCATATTTATATTGTATCTTTTCTATGTTTATATATGTTTAGTTTACACAAATAGCATTGTGTTACAGTTGCTTACAATATTCAGTAACATGTCGAACAACTTTTTAGCCTAGAAGTAATAGGTTCAACCATATAGCCTATGTACATAGTAGGTTATACCACCTAGATTATTTAAGTATGCTCTATGGTGTTTGTACAACAAAATTTCCTAATGATGCATTTCTCAGAACGTATCCTTGTTGTTAAGCAACATGTGACTATCTTATTATTATAATTAGTAGTTAGTGTAACCACTATCATCATCATCATCATTACTGGTTAATTTGGATTTAAATTTTTTAATTAATTTTGACTTTTTGTAGGAAATTTTAAATTTTGCAAAAATATTTCAGTGCATTAGTAAACGACTTTTTTCTGAAAATATTTTTATTTTTATGTATGTTAATATGTCATTTTCATCTCTAACTTATAATTTGGCCTACTCATCTTTTTAAAATTCTTTAAACATTTTGTTTTTTTAGTTTCCGACATAAAACACTTAAAGTTACAGTGGCTGAGGGAGAGAGCAGTTACTTTCTTTTCAACACAGACTTTTGGTGGTGAGCACTCCACTATTGGCAATGGAGACTATATCATCACAAACGGCTAACTCCCTATATGTAATGACACCATCATTCTCTACATTTGAGACGAAAGGAATCCTTAAGCCTTAAACATAATACCCACTTTTCCAACAGCAAGATAAAGTTTTGAACCTTCTCCTTAAAGCCATTTCCTGAAAGTTATACATACCCTGCCTTATCTTACCGTCCAACCACAGCTGTTAGAGAGGTTAGGACATACAATCCCTGTTGAAGTGGCAAGGTAATGCACCCAGCTAAAAATAATTGCTCTATTATTAAAGAAGAATGGAGAGTGTAAACAACTAGATGATATAGGAGTTAAGAAGGAATTACTTAGGCAGATAGCAAGGGCATGGGAATCCTTGGTAAGGCCTTTCTTTTTAATGAAAAGTAGCCCCAAATCATTTTCTAGCAAAGAGCAGACTGCAAGCTGGGAGCTTGCACGGGTGAATGCTGGCAGGAGCTAAGGACTAGACGTTTTCAAGATGGCGGCTCCATCTCCCCTTCTCTTCGTCAGCCAAATGTACAGTAAGAAGCAGACAAGATGGCACCAATCAACTGGAAAGTCCACTTGCATAATAAGATTTGGGCGGGACAACCAGCCTTCCTCAAGCACTATGTAGACTTCATGACTGATGGAACCAATCTGTGAGCCCTATATAATGAGATACTGCCTTATCCGGCCTGCCTATAAAATCTGCAGAGATTCGTTGCCTCCCGCTGTTTCAGAGGTTTCTCTGTCTTGCAAGGAGCCTCTCTCTTCTCTCCTTTCTTCTATTAAACTTTCCACTCCTTAACCCACCCACATGTGTCCCTGTCCTGAATTCTTATTCAACCATGAGAAAGAACCAGGGTATATACCCCAGAGAGTGTAGCCACTTCATAGAGAGTAAACAACAACTAGCTAGTTTTTTGGGAACAACTAGCAGTTTTTTCCAAAGTCACCTGCAAGGTTCGTTTATGCATTTTTAAATTTTCTATGTTCTAGCTGATTGATTTATTAATCTTTATTATTCCATTTCCTCATTTTCTTTAAGAGATGTTGGACCTCTGAGTTGAAACCCTACAAGCCAGAAGAGACTACAAGCCAAAAAAACCTATATTCAATGTTTTTAAAGAAAAAGATTTTCCAAGAATTTTTATATCAAGCCAAACTAAGCTTCCTAAGCAAAGGAGAAATAAGATTATTTTCAAATAAGCAAATGTTGGGGGAGTTCGCTACCACCAGACCTGCCTTACAAGAGACCTTTAAAGGAGTACTAAATATAGAAAGAAAACCATTATCAGCTAATACAAAAGCACATTTAAATACACAGACCAGTCACACTATAAAACAACCACACAAACAAGCCAGCATAATAACCAGCTAACAACACAATGACAGTATCAAATCCACACACATCAATATGGACCTTGAATGTAAATGAAATGAAGTCCCCAGTAAAACTACACAGAATAGCAAGCTGGATAAAATAGCAAGACCCAAAATTACTCTGCCTGTAATTCAGGCTTTTTGGTAGGCCAAGGTGAGAGGATTGCTTGAGGTCAGGAGTTCAAGACCAGCTGGGCAACACAGTGAGACCCTGTCTCTACAAAAATAAAAAATAAAATTAGCTGGGTATAGTGGCATGCACTGGTTGTAGCAGCTACCTGGAAGGCCAAGGCAGGAAGATTGCTTGAATCCAGGAGCTTGAGCCTGCAGTGACCCATATCACGCCATTGCACTCCAGCCTGCAACACAGTGCAAGAACCTGTCTCTTAAAAAAATAAAATAAAGAAAAAAACAACACAATATACATTATCCTCATTACCTCATGGCCTACACTCTAAAATTGACTACATAATTGGATATAAAACAATCCTTAGAAAATACAAAAAAAAAAAACCACAAGATCATATCAGACACACTCTTGGACCACAGCTCAATAAAATAGAAGTCAAGACTAAGAAAATTGCTCAAAACCATGCAATTACATGGAAATTAAACACGCTCATGGTTGACTTCTTGGTAGATAATGAAATTAAGGCAGAAATCAAGAATTTCTTTGAATCTAACGAGAACAAAGATATAACTCACCAGAAACTCTCAGAGGCAGCTAAGGCAGTGTTATGGGGGAAACTCGTAACACTAAATACCCACATTAAAAAGCTAGAAAGATGTCAAATTAACAACCTAACATCACAACAGAAAGAATTAGAGAAGCAAGAACAAATCAACCCCAAAATTAGGAGAAGACAAAAATTAACCAAAATCAGAGCTGAGCTGAAAGAATTGAGACACAAAAATCCATTCAAAAGATCAATGAATCAAGGAGTTGTTTCTCTGAAAAAATTAATAAGCAAAACAGGCCACTAGCTAGATTAATAACGGGGAAAAGAGAGAATATCCAAATAAACACAATTAGAAATGAAGGAGATAATACCATTGATCCCACAAAAATTAAAATAACCATCAGAAACTACTGCAAACACGTCTACAAACACACCTCTATGCACACAAACTAGAAAACTTAAAAGAGATGAATAAATTCCTGGATGCATACACTGTTCCAAAACTGAACCAGGAAAAAATTAATTCACTGAACAGATTAATAATGGGTCCTCTTTTAAATTATAATGTTGGCTTTTAAGTTTTTTTCTTTTTATAGTTTTTATAACAAATCAATTAGGACTAGGCTTTACTCTGGTATAGAGTTTTTCTTTTTATGTGTACTATTTTATTTTATTTTTATTTAAAATAGGTAAGTACCTTAAATACTTCCATAAATGCAAATTTTTTTTTTTTTTTTTTGAGATGGAGTCTCACTCTGTCACCCAGGCTGGAATGCAAATATTTCTTAGGGTAATAGGCTAGTTCTAGTGAGTTACTAAGTAAAATTTTAGTTGTAAGGAGTGGGAAAAAGTAGGGAAAGGGGCGTGGGGTTGCATATAAGCTCCCCACCACAGCACTCTTCACCTACACTTGTTACCCAGTATATAGCTTATTCTTTGAATGCATGAAACATATTTATGATATGATAATAAAAAATAATGAGCCATAAAACTGTTTAGAATGACATCTTTATATTTCTGTCTGTGATCTACTTGTCTATCTATCTATCTATCTATCTATCTATCTATCTATCTATTATCTATCATCTATTATGGGTTGAATTGTGTTCCCCAAAAAATTATGTTGAAGTCCCAACTCTCAATGCTTAAAATGTGATAGTATTTGGAAATAGGATTATTGCAAATGTAAATAGTTAAGATGAGGTCCTATTGGAGTCAGGTGTGACCTTAATCCAATAAGGACATCAGTCATTATTCTTACAAAAAGAGAGATACATAGAGAGAGCACTGTGTGACAACAGAAGCAGAGATTGAAGTAACACATCTGAAAGCCAAGGAATATCAAAGATTGATGGCCACCAACAGAAGCTAGGAAGAAGCAAGAAGAAATTCTTCCTGGAGTCTTGGAGGAAGCATGACCCTACTGATACCTTGATTTCAGACCTCTAACTTCTAGAACTTAAACAGAATAAATTTTTGTTGTTTTAAAGCTAACTAGTCTGGAGTTCTTTCTATAGTAGCTCTAGGAAACTAATTACCTCCATCTGTATATCCACCTATTCACATATCTATTTATAATCATCATTATCTCTATATCTGGACACATAAATCAGTTTGCCTAGGAGCAGATTTTGACAAGAAGTTTAATCTGAAGGTAGCTTCTTAGGAAGTGTTCCTGGAAAACAACAAAACCCTGGGAAACTAGGACAGGAATAGAAGTAGTACAAATAAAGGACAATATCAAGCAGTGTCTTTCAGTAGGTAAAGTTGCCCCAATCCCAGAGAGGAAACTTAGTAGCTCACAGCCAGAATCAAGGGGAGTGTTTGTACCACTTCAATTGGTTAGTCATTTTTTAAGGCCTGTGGAGGGAGAGAGAAGGGTGATCACAAATTCCCAGGAAATGTTATCTCTCTACAAAAGTCCAAAGGGTGTTCTATCAGACTCAGGCCAACCTCCAACAAAGAGAAACAGATGCTAGTTGTTGGGAGTGAAAACACGGAGTCAAGTGTGACTAAAATGATGAAAGTAGCCAAGAGACACTGCTAGAGCGGAGCACTGACAGTAAATACAATAGACATTTAGGTAATTTCTAAAAATGATCACAATGTTTCTTTCAGAATGATTATTTATATTTCTCCAAATGACTGATCATTTACATTTATCCAAATTTAAGCCCATTGCTGATTTTCAAGAAAATGTGAATTGCTTTTTTTCTTAATTAAAAACTATTTTCTAGGAAAAAGATTATAAAGTATTATAGATGCTCTTCTATCCTGACTTACTATGAGTCTACTTTACCATGAAATTCAGCCTTTGAATTATTCTGAGTGAACCAGTTTGGTGCCTACAACTTAACATTATGATCACAGAAAAAAAAATAAAAGACTCTCACAATAAAAAGCAATCTTTGTGGCATTACTCTTTTAACACACTTTAAAGGTATCTCCTCCGGTAAGATTTGCTAAAGCAGACTCTCTAGAAGTATCTCTCCTAGAATCTCTAAAATCTCTAAAACATCTCTGCTTTAAAATCCGCTTTCTCTAAATGGAGTGTTGTTTGGTGATTCTATGCTAATTACTAGAAGAAAACTAGAACCAACATAAATACATCTAACAAAGGTGCCCTGCACTAATTTGCATATGATAATATGAACAGTGTTCTTGAAGACATTAACACATATCTGTCACGATAGCATATACATATATTTTTCTTTAGTTGTAAACAATAAACTGACTGTCTTTCTAAAAATTTTACTATTTCACCTTTTCTCCTGTTGCAGTGGAGCAGACATGTATGAGTGAAAGAAAAAGCAGGACATAATAGATGCCAACCATATGTCTCACAAGTACTCAGTGAGAATAAATCTTGTTAAGTCAGCAAACCTTTCTCAGGTGACATTCACAAACTTAAAATTTGATTTTTAGCCATTTAAAAAAAAATCCTTGAAACAACCACTAAGACCTTTTCTTTTGAAATCTTACCAAATTAAATATAATTTAACATCTACTTTAGGACATCTATGTGTTTCTTCATTTTTAAAAGATGAAATAAGCAATTAAGCATTTCAATTCAATTTCCCTTCTTTTTATATTTTAACTATTTTTTAATGGCAGTCTTTCTTAAATATGGTTCATCCACTTGACTTCCTAACAAGGACACTACATTTCACTTCATTTTTCTAGATGACTCAGAGTCAGTAGTCTTCTATTACACTTTAAAACTGCCAGTGGTCAGGATCTTATAAGGTGCCACAAACTGCTTCCCCTTCCCTAAATGGCCCCAAATGATAATATTCTTTGAATTCCTGTTTCTGCATTTTAGTTGTTTGTTTGTCTGCTTGTCTCTACTAACCCTTCCCTCTCTCTACCCAACCCCTGCTTTCCAATCTCTAGCAGACCAGGTGTATCAGTTAGCTGTTGCTGAGTAACAAAACACCCCAAAACTCAGTGGCTTAAAAAAATAGGCTTTTACTATTGCTCACATGTCTATGTGCCACCTGGCTTCACTGGTCTCAGCCATGTTTCTCTATGTGGCTATGGGTTGGCTAGGCAGTTCTGCTGATGTTGGCTGGGCTCTCTCACATGTTTGGCTTCTGCTGGTTTAGGATGGCCTCAGCTGGGACAGTTGAGTGCTCCTTAACGTGGTCTCTCACCCTCCAGCAGGCTAGTTTGACCTTTTCTACATGGGGATAGTGGGATTCCAAGAGAGAGAACAGAATTATGCAAAACTCTCGCAGGTTAGAACTGACATTCTGTCACTTTTGCTGCCTTTTATTGGGTAAAACAAGTCACTAAGCGGGACTAGATTCAAGGACTGAAGAAATAGACTCCTTTTTTGAAACTGAACTACCACACCAGGAAATCAAATAACCAAATTGACTAGCTTTGATCCTAAAGCAAGTGTGAAAAGTCTTTTTTGTGAGGTGTGTTGTTCCCAATAACAATGAACCTTGAGGCATGGTGTTTATTTCATCTGTAGACTGCTCAGAGGCTCTCATGCTCACTTACCTCATTTGTGTTCTCTGGACAATGGAAGTTGCCAGATAAACGAGGTCTTACTCTTCTTTGCAAACGTCTCTAAGGGAGTCCCTTTTTTTATTCACCTAAGTCTTATAGCACTTGACAAACCAACTTTGAGAAGCAACACTCCGTGCATTTCAGTCCCAAACTGTCTAGAGTCTCCATGTTTGTCTGCGATTCCCCAGAGACTTCTCCCTACCCATAGCGAGCTATACCACAATCACTGCAGCTATCCCAATGCACTGCCACACACAGAGGGATCAAAATGTTTCATTCCGTACCTGCATCTGTACTTGGCTCATCCTCACCCTATTACTGGGAGCCATTTGTGTGTCACAGCTGACTGCTGAATTGATTTTTCCCAATTCTGTGAAGAAAGTCATTGTAGCTTGATAGGGATGGCATTGAATCTATAAATTACCTTGGGCAGTATGGCCATTTTCACGATATTGATTCTTCCTATCCATGAGCATGGAATGTTCTTCCATTTTTTTGTGTCCTCTTTTATTTTGTTGAGCAGTGGTTTGTAGTTCTCCTTGAAGAGGTCCTTCACATCCCTTGTTAGTTGGATTCCTAGGTCATTTATTCTCTTTGAAGCAATTGTGAATGGGAGTTCACTCATGATTTGGCTCTCTGTTTGTGTGTTATTGGTGTATAAGAATGCTTGTGATTTTTGCACATTGATTTTGCATCCTGAGACTTTGCTGAAGTTGCTTATCAGCTTAAGGAGATTTTGGGCTGAGAAGATGGGGTTTTCTAAATATACAATCATGTCATCTGCAAAAAGGGACAATTTGAATTCCTCTTTTCCTAATTGAATACTCTCTATTTTTTTCTCCTGCCTGATGGCCCTGGCCAGAACTTCCACCACTATGTTGAATAGGAGTGGTGAGAGAGGGCATCCCTGTCTTGTGCCAGTTTTCAGAGGGAATGCTTCCAGTTTTTGCCCATTCAGTATGATATTGGCTGTGGGTTTGTCATAAATAGCTCTTATTATTTTGAGATACATCCCATCCATACCTAATTTATTGAGAGTTTTTAGCATGAAGGGTTGTTGAATTTTGTCAAAGGCCTTTTCTGCATCTATTGAGATAATCATGTGGTTTTTGTCATTGGTTCTATTTATATGCTGAATTACATTTATTGATTAGCAAATGTTGAACCAGTCTTGCATCCCAGGGATGAAGCCCACTTGATCATGTTGGATAAGCTTTTCGATGTGCTGCTGGATTCAGTTTGCCAGTATTTTACTGAGGATTTTTGTATTGATGTTCATCAAGGATATTGGTCTAAAATTCTCTTTTTTTGTTGTGTCTCTGTCAGACTTTGGTATCTGGATGATGCTGGCCTCATAAAATGAATTAGGGAGTATTCCCTCTTTTTCTATTGATTGGAATAGTTTCAGAAAGAATGGTACCAGCTCCTCCTTGTACCTGTGGTGGAATTCGGCTGTGAATCCGTCTGGTCCTGGACTTTTTTTGGTTGGTAGGCTATTGATTATTGACTCAATTTCACAGCCTGTTACTGGTCTATTCAGCAATTCAGGTTCTTCCTGGTGTAGTTTTGGGAGGGTGTATGTGTCCAGGAATTTATCCATTTCTTCTAGATTTTCTAGTTTATTTGCATAGAGGTGTTTATAGTATTCTCTGATGGTAGTTTGTATTTCTGTGGGATCGGTGGTGATATCCCCTTTATCATTTTTTATTGCATCTATTTGATTATTCTCTCTTTTCTTCTTTATTAGCCTTGCTAGCGGTCTATCAATTTTGTTGATCTTTTCAAAACAACAGCTCCTGGATTCATTGATTTTTTGAAGGGTTTTTTTGTGTCTCTATCTCCTTCAGTTCTGCTCTGATCTTAGTTATTTCTTGCCTTCTGCTAGCTTTTGAATGTGTTTGCTCTCGCTTCTCTAGTTCTTTTAATTGTGATGTTAGCATGTCAATTTTAGATCTTTCCTGCTTTCTCTTGTGGGCATTTAGTGCTCTAAATTTCCCTCTACACACTACTTTGAATGTGTCCCAGAGATTCTGGTATGTTGTGTCTTTTTTCTCATTGGTTTCAAAGAATATCTTTATTTCTGTCAATTTCCCTTCTTCTAAGTTAAAATAAGATAGTATTCAACTAGATTTTAGCTGAGCAAATATTCTTCCACAAGGAATAGATTAATTCCATGAGTTCAAAAAAATCTAATTAGGCTTATGAGAAGAGTGCCACAAAATATAGAAAAATTGTACCTTTCTTTCATGTGGGAAAATTCAAGTTGTAAATGTGAAGAACAGATAAAATTGTAAGAAGGCGGAGTGAGGACATGTTAGTAATACATTTATATTTATTATACATGAATTTATTTTATAAAAAAATATACAAAATTTAAGTTTGTATACATAAAAATGAAAATTCCTGAAGCAAATGTTAGACTTGTCATGTGACAAAAATTTAAATGATTTCTTAGCTAATTTGAAATCATTTGAAATAATGTTGATGTTTAGAAAAACAAATGAGCCACAGACACATGAAAATTCACATCTAGAGAAGATAAAAGCATTTAGAATGACTAAATTTTTGTTTTATTCATGCCTTTTTCTTCACCTTGAGTTCTTTATAAACTTTATCTGCAGAAGTCGGTATGTATGGCTTTGCTATATCAAGTGATTTTGAAGGTGAAGGATATTTCTGGTGATTTTCCAGTGACAATCATTTTTAAAAGGTGAGTTTAATATGATGGAACTCATGTTTGATATATACAAATTACTTATGCTTCATCCCAAAAGGAACCCATTCCTTAAATAATCGGGTAATAATTTTCCTTTGAGAATTGAGAACTAAAAAAAGAGCTATAGATAATATGAAAATGCCTAAAAATGCCCCTCTATCCACCAGTTACTTGTAAAATTGTGAAATTGATTCATCTTGCTTATATGCATAAACGATGTATCTCCTCCCTGGTGTGCACATGTGTTAATTGACATGGATCTATGATAATGTCTCTGGATATACAAAAAAAAAAAAAAAAAACCAGGGATTTTCCAAAATGTAAATTGCCATTGAATCAATTTGGTATTAATGAGTTTACAATTAGTCTACTTTAGCTTTGTTTCTTTTCTGTATAGTTTCTTCTAACAATGGTGTCGTAATGTCTAATCTATAATTTAGGTTGTAATGCTTCTTCAGTTGCTACAAACTTTAAGTGGAAAGTAAAATTTACAAAGTAGAAAAGGTAAACTTTAAGATAATAAAATTATGCAAACTCTCACAACAGCCTGTGAAGCAAAGCATAAGTATTTCTAGAACAGGTTATCTTGACCTGTGTTTTTTTTTTAATCTCTCCTTGATTTCTTTCAATTATCTGATTAAATAATATATACGACATAAGCCCATATTATATTGACTAGTTTTATTCTGATATTTCATTAATGAGAAGTTTTCTTTGAACACAGTTGAGGCAATATATTTTAATGTATCATTTTCTTTTAGGGACCCTTCAAATTCAAATAATTATAAAGTAATTATATTGGTCATATATTAAAAATTTAAAATATTTTAACTAATGTCAATTATCCTTTTCACAGACTCAGAGGCATAATTTTTTTTAAATATTGAAATCATAAAGTAACAGAGGTAAAATACATGTCAAATTGTAGAATATTTTTCTCTGTAGATAAAAAGACATCCTTTTGAGGAAAACTGTGAGTCTAAGAATTAAATGTATTCAAATGCCTTGAATATAAATATATTACTGTATATAATAATTTTATATTTTCTCTCTCAATTAAAATGGTTCTTTTTAATTTTAATATTCATATAATATTTATAAACATAATTTTAATTTTGCTAACTCTATGTGCAGATACCATAAATCAGATTCAGAGGCATTTATATTCAAAAGAAAATTTTATTTTGGGACACAAATAAAATTTCTTGCAGAAGTAAATAGGCCAGTAGTCATATTATGTCAGAAATAATGAAGACTATGCATTATGTTTTTTCCTCCTCAGGATTAGAAAAATATTCACAAGAGTCTTATGAAACCCATACTCATTCTTAGAGTTGATAAAATTTCCAAGCAAATTGTACTTAACTGTTGTGTCTAAGATAAATGATATGCAATCATTCCACAACAGTAGATCATTTGTTTAATTTTCCTGATATTAGGCAAATAGAGAAGAATAAAAAGGTTCATTATTGATAGTTAAATAAAAATATTAAATAATTGCTATAAGAAAATATTCTAGAAGGTATTGAAGGATAGTAACAATGGGATTTCTATTATTGGTAAAGGTTGCAATCCCTTCTGCTAGATCAGCACATTCAATATTAGGCTCTGGAATGTTTATATATTATTTATTTATTATTTTATTATTTAAAATAATTATACAGGAAGTCCAAGCCAGAGCAATCAGGCGTAAGAAGAAAACAAAGGGCATCCAAAGTAGAAAAGAGCAAGTCAAACTATTACTGTTCGCCAATGATACAATCATATACCTAGAAAACCCTGAAGAGTCCTCCAAAAGACTCCTAGATTTGATAAATAAATTCAGTAAAGTTTCAGTTTCAGGCTACAAAATTAATTTACACAAATCTATAGCATTGCTCTACATCAACAATGATGAAGCGATAATCAAATCAAGAACTCAATCCCTAGGGCCAGGCACCATGGCTCAAGCCTGTAATCCCAGCACTTTGGGAGGCTGAGACAGATGGATCACTTGAGGTCAGCGGTTTGAGACCAGCCTGGCCAACAAGGTGAAACTCCCTCTCTATCAATAAATACAAAAAATAGCCATGTGTGGTGATGTGGGCCTGTAGTCCCAGCTACTCGGGACGTTGAGACATGAAAATACCTTGAACCTGGGAAGCGGAGGTTGCAGTGAGTCGAGTTCACAAGATCGCACTACTGTACTCCAGCCTGGGTGACAAAGTGAGACCCTATCCTCCCCCAACCAAAAAAAAAAAAAAAAGAAGAGAAAACCTCAATCCCTTTTACATTTACAACCTTTTACAACAGCTAAAAAAAAAAAAAAAGAAAAGAAAAATGAAACAAACAAAAATACTAGGAATATACTTAACCGAGGAGGTGAAAAATCTCTCCAAGGAAAACCAAAAGCACTGCTGAAAAAAGTCATAGATGACAACAAACAAATGGAAATACATCCCATACTCATGGATTGGAAGTATCAATGACCATACTGCCCAAAGCAATCTATAGATTCAATGCAATTCCTATCAAAATACCAACATGATTTTTCACAAAATTTGAGAAAAAAATGCTAGAATTTATTTAGAACCAAACAGGGCCCAACTAGCCAAAGCAATCCTAAGCAAAAAGAACAAATCTGGAGGTCTCACGATACTGAACTTCAAATTATACTACAAGGCTATAGTTACCCAAACAGCATGATACTATTATAAAAGAAGACACATCTACCAATGGAACAGAATAAAGAACTCAGAAATAAAATCAAACACTCAGAGCCAACTGATCTTTGACAAAGCATCCAAAACATAAATTAGGGAAAGGGCATCATATTTAATAAATGATGATGGGAAAGCTGCAGGCTACATATAGAGGAATGAAGCTGGATTCCAATCTCTCACCTGATGAATCAAAGACTTAAATGTCATACCTGAAACAATAAAAATTCTAGAAGATAACCTAGGAAAACCTCTTCTGGATATTAGCATAAGCAAAGAGTTTGTAAGACCCCAAAAGCAAATATATCTAAAACAAAAATAAATATATGAGACTTCATTAAATTTAAAAGCTTTAGCATAGCAAAAGAAATAATTATCAGACTAAACAGAAAACCCACAGAATAGGAAAAAAAAAAAAAAACATTTGCAAGCTATGTATCTGACAAAAGACTAATATCCAAAATCTACAGAAAACTCCAACAAATCAGCAAGGAAAAAACAAATAATTCTAGTGGACAAATGACATAAATAGACAATTCTCAAAAGAAGCTATAAAAATGGCCAACAAACATATTTTAAAAATGCTCAACATCTCTAATCATCAGGGAAATGCAAATTAAAACTACAGTGAGATACCACCTATTCCTGGAAGAGTAGCCATTATTAAAAAGTTAGAAAACAGTAGATGTTGGCATGGATGTGCTGAAAATGCTACAGTTACACACCAGAGGTCGGAATGTAAATTAGTACAACCTCTATGGAAAACAGTACAGAGATTTCTTAAAGAACTAAAAGTAGATTTACCTTTCAATCCTGCAATTCTACTTCTGGGTGTCACTGTTCAGTGTATCAAAAACATACCTGCACGTGTATGATTATTGCAGCACAATTCACAGTTGCAAAGATGTGGAACCAACATAAGTGCCTGTTGACCAATGGGTGGATAAAAAAATGTGGTATATATACACTATGCAAAACTACTCAGCCATAAAAATGAATGAAATAATGTCTCTTGGAGCAACTTGGATGGAGCTGGAGGCCATTATTCTAAGTGAAGTAACTCAGAAATAAAAAAAAATTACTGTATGTACTCACTTATAAGTGGGAACTAAGGTATAAGTATCCAAAGGCGTACACAGTGATATAATGGAATCTGGAGATTCAGAAGGTGGAGAGTAAAAGGGGGCTAGGGAAAAAACTGTATGTTGAATAGAATGCACACTACTAAGGTGACAGATGCACTAAAATTTCAGACTTCACCACTGTGCAATTCATCTATGTAACCAAAAACCACTTATACCCCAAAAGCTACTGAAATTGAAAAAATAAATAAAAAGTAATAAATAGTAAAAATAAAGTAAAATATTTCTCTAAATTAGAAAACTTGCCAGTATATCATTAATCTCAAACTATGCAACTGTTACTTCAACTAAATACTTTAGCTTTCACAAATGTCTAGAATAAAAAGACAATGAAACTTGGATACATTTCTAAAGTTCCATTTAAATATGTCTTTTGAGTCTGTATTAAAACAGAGTAGAGGGTTTTAATGGTTTAAGTAATGAAGAGCCTGGAGCACCTACTGACATTTTGCACAAATCAGAGGAACCTAAAAAGCCTGTGAAATACTGTGAAAAAAGTTACTACAGAATATAATAATTTATATTTCTGGATTGAAAAACAGTTTACTTACTGCAACCAAAAACAGTTGCTTATCTATATCATGTAAATGTCTGATAATTGTGCTCAAAACCTGTACTGTTAAAAGTTGAAAGTGTTAAACTTTTACATTTCTTACCAAAATACATTTTATATTCTGTTAAAGCCCATGTTTGAATTAAAAACTAATAATAATTAGAATCATAAATTAGGGAAATATATAAATAAATTTCATACAATGAAGCAATGAAATTAGGAAATAAAGTTAAAAAATATTTTATTAATTAAATCTAATAAAACAAAAAAATTCAGAACTTTAAAAAAACTGCTCTGTAGTTAGAAATAATTGAGCATTTTCAAATTTGAAATTTTTAATTGTAATAAAATAATAATATTGATATAGCCACACCATTGTAGTCTACTTTTATGGCTCTACTTGTTACAAAACTTTGGTCAGTTGAAATTAAAAAATATTTTCCGAAAACTTCTAAATCAAGACATAAAATTCCACACATTGACAACACTCTGCTCTTCCTTAAGAATCATTGATAATGACAACAATGATAATTTCAAGACTTTAAAAATACTGCATTTTTTCTTGATTTTCTGGAACTGAACAGATTAGCATCTAAAATTATATACTTTTTCATTTTGGAAAGTTTTCTTCAAGGTATATTTATATGAAAACCTTATTGAACTGTGTACATATGGTGCCAGTGACTTGCTGGGAAAATGGTTTGAAGTACCAGGAAAAAATAAACACAAATTTCTAGGTAATTTCCTCTTATCTATTCTATGGCAAGAAATCCGATTATCTCTGAATAACATAATCAATTAAATCAATTAAATAAATAGATTTAAATTATTTGTCAATAAAAATTTTAATGTATTTAGATAAATCACAATCATTACAGATAATTAAGAATTTGTGTAGGTGAGAATTGAAATGAAACTTCGTAGATTATTTGGATATTGATAGGCAAATATTTTTGCTAGAGCTAAAAATAAAATTTGGAAATTCTGGAACTGAAGATAATTAAAAATATGTAATAATATATAGCAGAGATACCAACATTTTCCTTCAAAGAAATGTATTTTGTGATGAAAATAGATTGATTATAACAAAAATGGTTGCACATATTAAAAACTAACAAAAAGGAATAATTGAAAAGAAACATACATATGATTGGTAAAACAAAACAGAGTTGTACAGTATAGTCTTTGAAACAAAATTAATGCCTATTTCAAATGGAAAGCTATTGAATTTTCTTATAAATCTTATAAATTACATGAATTATTTATTGTTTGATGACAAAATAATACAATATAATTTTAATTTACTAAATTTATGAAACCTTGATAGTTTTCTAGACAGCGTTTAGAAATCTCTGTGTATTAGCAGTAAGCAACAATAAAATTATCTAAAGATGATCTTCTGAAATAAATTTTATGACTATTATAGATTAACTGAATACTCTATTGAAAAATCTCAATATTCTATCTAATTTAGACAAATTTTAATATCAGTAATGCTAATTCAGCAAGAAGGGAGAGTGAAATCATGGAGAATATTATGCATAACTAAAAGGACTTGTTAGGTTTGGAAGTCGCATAGTGGCTGATCAATGAAGTCATTAGAAGAATTTGTTGTAGTTGTCTGTATTAAATCATGACTGAGACAAGAGTATAGTTTAGCTAGGGATTATAAGAGAGAAAAAGTACAAACAAAACCCAAAAAGGGCAAAAAAAGAAAAGATAATGTTAATATTTCTAAAAATTTTCAAACTATTTGGAATATTATTAGACGTTTACTTAAAAGTTGTTGCTACTATTAATATAACGTTCTGTGCAATTCAGTATTAAGAATACTGTAATTTATTTAGAGTATTAAAGATAATTTTATAAAATTCTTATATATAATTTGAGATAGGTACTAATATTTATCTTTTTTGACAATCTCTGCCTTTTAACCAGTATTTAGATCACTTATATTTAAAGCAATTACTGATATTGTTTGGATAAAATGTACTATCTTTGTAATGTTTCTATTTGTTGTGCATATTCTTTTGCTTGTTTTATATTTTTCTGCCTTCTCTGGTTTTAACTGAGCATTTTATATAATTCAATATTATCATCTCTTGATATATTATTATTATTTCTTAGTTTGAAATTTGGTTTCCCTGAGATTTGCAATATACATTTTATTTTATTTTATTTTATTTTATTTTATTTTATTTTATTTTATTTTATTTTATTTTATTATTTTGTACTTAAAATTCAGGGGTACAAGTGCAGGTTTGTTATACAGGTAAACCTGTGTCACGGAGTTTGTTGTACAGATTATTTTATAACCTAGGTATTAAACCTAGTCCCCATTAGTTATTTTTCCTGCCGCCCTCCAAAAGTCCCTATTGTGTGTTGTTCCCCTCTATGTGTTTATGTGTTCTCATCATTTAGCTTCCACTTACAAGTGAAACATACGGTATTTGGTTTTCTGTTCCTGTGTTAGTTTGCTAAGGATAAACGGCCTCAGGCTCCATCCATATCCCTGCAAAGGACATGATCTCATTATTTTTCATGGCTGCATAGTATTCCATGATGCATATGTGCCAAATTTTCTTCATCTAGTCTATCATTGATGGACTTTTAGGTTTATTTCTTGTTTCCACTGTTGTGAATAGTGCTGCAATTAACATACATGTGCATGTATCTTCATAATATAATAATTTGTATCCCTTTGGGTCAAATGGTATTTCTGCCTTTAGGTCTTTGCATATTCACCATACTGTCTTCCACAATGGCTGAACTAATTTACACTCCGACCAACAGCGTATAAGCATTCTTTTTTCTTCACAGCCTCTCCAGGATCTGTTATTTTTTGACTTTTTAAAAATAGCCATTCTGACTAGTGTAAGATGGTATCTCGTTGTGGTTTTGATTTTCATTTCTCTAATGATCAGTGATGTTGAGCTTCTTTTCGTACATTTTTTTGCCACATGCTCTTCTTTTGGAAAGTGTCTGTTCATGTCCTTTGCCCACTTTTCAATGGGGTATTTTGGTTTTTTATTGTAAATTTGCTCAATATACTAATAGATACTTGACATTAGACCTGTGTTGGCTGCATAGTTTGGAAAATTTTTTGACCATTCTATAGGTTGTCTGTTTATTCTGTTGACAGTTTATTTTGATGTGCAGAAGCTCTTTAGTTTAATTAGATCCTGTTTGTCAATTTTTTCTTTTGTTGCGATTTCTTTTGGCATATTTGTCATGAAATCTGTTCCCGTGACTATATCTTGATGGTATTTCCCAGGTTGTCTTCCAGAGTTGTTATACTTTTGGGTTTTACATTTAAGTCTTTAATCCATCTTTAGTTAATTTTTGTATATGATGTAAGGATGGCATTTCAGTCATCTGCATATGGTAGCCAGTTATCCGGCACCATTTATTGAATAGGGAATCCTTTCCCCATTGCTTTTGTCAAGTTTTTCAAAGACCAGATAGTTGTAGGTGTGTAGTCTTATTTCTGGGTTCTCTATTCTGTTCCATTGGTTTATGTGTCTGTTTTTCTACCAGCACCATGCTGTTTTGGTTACTGTTAACCCTTTAGTATAATTTGAAGTCCAGTAGTATGATGCTTCCAGCTTTGTTCTTTTTGCCTAGGATAGCCTTGGCTAATCGGGCTCTTTTTTGGTTCCATACAAATTTTAAAATAGTTTTCTGTATTTCTTTGATGAATGTTGATAATACTTTAATAGGAATAGCATTAAATCTATAAATTGCTTTGAACAGTATGGCCATTTTAATGATATTATTTATTACTATTTATGAGCATGAAATATTTTTCCATTTGATTGTGTAATCTCTGATTTCTTTGAGGAGTATTTTGTAGTTCTCCTTGTAGAGATCTTTCTCTGGTGAACTGTATTCCTAAGTATTTTATTCTTTTTGTGGCATGCCACATACATTTTAAAAGAATCTAAATCCACCATCAAGAGGCACTATCCTGTTTCACATGTAATGCAGTTGCCTAATAATACAGCATTCTCAATTACTTTCTCTCATTCCAGTTGATACTATGGTCATTCATTTTGTGTATGTTTATGCTATAAGCATCCATTGCATTGTTATCATTCCTTTGCTCAGTTATCTTTTAGATAAATTATGAAAAAATAAAATAATATTATTTATATTTGTTCATGTTCTGACACTCTTGTTTTTGCTTTGTTAACCAAATAGTGCTGGCTGAGTTTGGAAGCATTCAGTCTATTTCTACTTTTTGGAAGAGTTTAAGATGGTTTGATATTAATTTTTCTATTAATGTTTGATAGAATTCAGCTATGAAGCCATCTGGTACTGGAATTTTCTTTGATGGAAGGTTTCTGATTACTACTTCAATCTCTATTTGCTATTGGTTTGTTTAGGCTTTCTATTTCTTCTTGATTTATTCTTTGTAGATTGTATATTTCCAGTAATTCATCCATTTGCCCTAGGTTATCCAATTTGTTGTCATATAATTGTTCATAATAGTCCTTTGTGATTTTTTTATGTTTTTCCATCTTTTAAATAGGAATAATGGCAATATATATTTTATAAGGTTGTTTTAAAAATTAAAAAAATTCTATAAAAAAGCTTGAACCATAGCACATATTACCTGTTACTTTTATTGCTTATTAAAATGCTTGTTTCATAATAGGTGCTCATTTGCTACATGTTAGTTAATTAGCTGATGCCATAGATTAAACTGTAATAATCAAAATGATTAAAAGAGACAGACTGTACATAAAAATGAGCAAGATAGCATTTAAAAGTAATAAAATGATTTTTTTGGCTTAGATATGTGGAAAAATCTAAAGTTCTACTTGATTGCTAAAAATAAATCAAGCGTACTGATGGTTTTTACATAGGTAAAGAACATTAAAGTGTTTTAAAATAATACTGACTTTGGGATTACAATTATATATTTGTCTATATAGATACATATTGTATATGCCATGTATATATTCATCTCTGAGCATCATAATATATTTTAAATCAATATGAAAAGTAGAATGCCTATCGCAAACTATGGTCACAACTGTCAGAAAAATCATGTCAACCATTTATTGTCTGAAAGAATTAAACCTATTTAGACTCATACATATTTTCTTAAATGGTGTATATTCTGGAACTAATAAAGAAAAAATACAATAATTAAATTTAGACTCAAAGTGAAGCAAAACTTTCACAATTTGAGATACCAGTGTTGATTATGCTGGCCTACAGTGAGCAGCTAGTTACTCAGTTTTCAATCAAAGGAGAGAAGACTGTTGGTTATCTAATTCCATTTGTTTATTTAAAAAATTGATAATAAAAAGTAAAGCTAAATTTCCTCAAATGTGGAGCAATAGTTTCTTG
The DNA here is from genome assembly GCF_009828535.3 of Hylobates moloch. Taxonomy (NCBI): domain Eukaryota; kingdom Metazoa; phylum Chordata; class Mammalia; order Primates; family Hylobatidae; genus Hylobates; species Hylobates moloch. Next base: position 950,012 of record NW_026652306.1, read on the forward strand.
TTGCTCCTGTACTAAAAGGAATAGGTAGTTAATAGGCAAATGACTTTCTGCCCTCAGTGTTAGAATTATATTTCCTGTTATCACTCTCGTGCATATGAATTCCTCCTTTCTAGTTTTAATAGTATGGGATATTTTTGCAACTTTTAGTCTACTACACACATATCATTCCCAACATACTTTCTTATTCTGTACATAATAGGTAGCATTCTAATCAGTGAAGAGTTCATTTTTTTCTATTCATTGATATGGCAAATGTGTTCTGCCTGTAACTCTCTTTAGTGAAATGTTAGTATTTGAAAATGAGAAAAAATTTAAATGACCTTCCAGCTCAGTAGACAGCCTCCCAAGCTGATGTGCTAGAGATCAAAATTTGATAGCTAGCATAGTTCTTCCATTTTTGGGCTACCTAGGCTTCTCAGGCAATAGATAGGAAATTAGAACACAATTAAACGAATATGTGGATAAGCACTGGCTTAAAATTGGCTTGGTAAAGGTCAATACTAGAAAAAAATGAAATTTGAGGTAATGCATTAGGGAACAGCATATAAGTAATATGTATAACATATAACATGTATGTATTATACATATTACTTTTTTAATCTATGAAACATGTAGAATTATATTCATATTACTTCTCTCTCAGGTTATTAAAGACAATTAAGCATTTTGATAATAAGTAAAAGAATTTGGTTATTAGTATATTATTATGTATGTGTGTGAGATGTAATAAATGGTAAATGTTGTGTGAGATATAATAAATGGTAAATGTCATGTGAGCTATGAACTATTTTCATAGGACAGAATTCCATGTACACCTGATTTTATGTACAATTTTAGCAAGACTGTGGATCATTTGAAGCCTATTTCTGAAGCCTTATTGGTCCCAAAAAGCCTAAGTTAAGAAATCTCACAAAAACTATAGTGTGTGGCTAAGAACCTCCTTATCTATTATCCCCTCTTTGAACAACTGTGCTGTGTAGGCAGAGTAGAACTATTTTTCTTTTTTGGTTAGTAAGTATATTTTAGCATTTTGCTGGTTCAAAATACCCAACATTATCATGTCAAGTAGGGCTGTTTAATCACTGGCTTTTCTTTCAAGGTATATACCTATGATTCAATGCCCTAACATTTCACTAAAAAAATAACTGAATGAGTCACAAGCTATTCAAGGGCAAAAGACTCTCTCTCATTCTCAATATACAGAGTATGGCACACAAAAAGTCACCTTCAAATGGAGGATAAATGGAGGGTCACCATATACATGTAAAGTCATCCACCAATGCAGTTATTTTTAACAAAAAATGAATAGCATTTTTACCAAAAAAAATGAAGAATATTTTTGGGCGGTTGGGGTAGTAGTGAGAAGGGAGAACATATCTATAGGATCAGGTTAATCCCTGTAAAGATAAAAACTGAGGAACGTGTGTGACTGAAAATCTGTATAAAACTTCTAAGTCCATTTTAACACATAGGACAGGAAAAAAAAAACAGTAATTTCAAGGCAGACATTCATTATGATCTCATCATCTCTATCCTGCACTATTTTCTAAAGTTTCTTAAATTGTCTACTTGCCTTTAGGGAGGAAATTGAGGCTTAGAAAATATAAGATATTTGTCCAAAGTCACACATTTATTCTGAGCAAAGAGGGGGTCCTTAGACTTTTATCAGATATTTCAAAAAATTACAGGAATTCTGTGGATGTATATCCGTTACTGAATATAGATTTAGAGTAAATTGCTATAAAACAATAGTAGCTTTTTAACAGATTCGAGAAATATCTTTGACAAACATTGATCTTCCCTCTTTTCCTCATCCCTCAGTAATGGCTATCTCCATTCAGAACTACTCCAATAGACCCATCGTTGTGTCAGAAGAAAATAAAAGGATGTTGCCTAATGGCAATGAAATATAACAAAATATGATAATCAATTAATAGGAAATTGAAAATATCCTTATGAACCAATTTAAGATTTTAGTTAAAAAGGCATGTTGTTGTTGGCATTACAATATTTTATATTTTTTCTATGAAGAAAATATTCCTTTTGATTTGTGACCAAAACAAAACATTAACTGAAGAGCAGTCTTGGACATACACTTAGATATTTCAGACAGCTTCCTTTAACTTCTGTTATGTTGAAAACTTTTAGAAACTATTTTTAGAGATCAAATGAGGACCACTTTGAAAAGCTCAGCTTGATTAAGAACAGACAACACACATTTAGAGAATAAAAGGAATCACTCACTACTTTTGTGAAATTCTTCAGGGACTTCACTCCAGGTAGACAAATGTGGGAAAGGAGTTAAAGAGGATTTTAAACTTAGATGTTTGGAAAGCCTTTGACAAAATTCTTTACAGTCATGTAAGATCAGTGGAAAGGATCAGTGAAACTAATAGTAAATTGGCTCACCATTCTGAACAATGATTTATGGAAAGGAAACAAAGACACTAGAAATAGGTTTTTGTGTCCAAACCAATTTTTAAAATTCTGCCTCTTCATAGGTCAGAAAAAAATGTACAACTTTCTAAAAAAAGTAAAGTAGATTTTTGTTTGATATGTGTTTAAGCATGTATTTTACGATCAATGAAATAAAGGGAAAGTTTATATAACATTTAGCTGATGACAAATAGTGTGTGTAATCGCATTTAGGTTTTTAAAATGGTAGCAGATTTTAGGTAAAATATCTTAAGAATATATTGATACATACGCAGAAAATATTAAACTAGTACTAAGAACTGGTCACTCAAAACCTCATATTTAACATCATCGCTAAGAACTTTCATTACTTATTTTACTATAATTGCAATAACATGAATACAATTCCCTTTGTTGTTTGAGACAAAGGAAAGTCATCTGATTTTAATAAGAAATCAAGAGCCAAGTCACAGGGATTCTGTCTGTCTGGTTTTACTGCAACAAACATAACAGTACCATATCTGAGAGTAATTCCTCAATAAATCTCTGAATAAATAAATAAGTGATCAAACAAACAGGATGAAATAGCACTACAATTGGAATGAACTGTTGAAATACCAATCCCTTGCATTAGAGATTTACCATTTGCTTTACCATTTGCTCTCTCTCTATTTCATATTAATATTACATAATCATTTATATTAGGCTGATTCAGTTCTGGAAGACAAAAAAGCACAAACAGAAAAAAGTACTATTCTATTTCTAAGAACTCCTTCACAGAAGGAAGGAGAGTGCTCCCTATCCAGGGACCAACTCACAACAGTTCCTTATACAACAAAATAACAACTTTTTTTAAAAAATGAATAAACCTTTCAAGAGTTATTTTTGGATAAGCAGTGGAGTAAATGCCTCCAAATTCTCAGATAGAGACTCTGAGACATTGTGTTACTCAGCAGGATATGCAAAAATAAACCTTCACATTATAAGTACGAAAAAATAAAATGGTGGTTTGGAGGAGTACTAATAATATATGTCTGAAAAAAGTCACAGCTACGTGTCAAGTCCATCACTGAGGATATGTAAAAAGATTTGAGTCTTTGTCCAGGATAGTAAATATTGAAATTCTATATTTGAGTTTCAGTATTTAACCAGTAAGTAAATCATTAAAGACCCCTTTTTTTTGTGATGAGATTTTAGAATGTTATATGTTTTGTAATGAGAATGTTATGATTGAAATTATGATATAATAAAGATAATTCATGTTAAATGCTTTTGTATCTTAGCATACTAGGTGTTATACAGAGTATTTCATGTGCCTTCCCTCATTACTCCTCAAAAAACTGTGCAACTATTCCTTTTATTATTCACATGCAACACCTAAAAACAAACTGAGCAAGTAAGGTTTGGAAGGGAGATTTATTTTCAACTCCTAACTATGAGCCTATGCTTTTACCTTCTACGCTATACTACATTGACATTTCCTGTTAAAAAGTTAGAGGAAATTAGCACGAAGATCATACCACCTATATGTGGACTGGTATAAGCCACACATTTTTATGAACTCTTAAAAGATTCTAATGAAGGATAATATTGCCTTCAAATAGTTATAGTTTTTAAGTGACTTCAAACTATAATGCAGATCAGAGGGATCCAGATGAATGGAGAAATGATGATGAAACTTGTTGTGTTCCTACAAAGGTAAAACTACTAGAACAATAATAATGAGCTGGTACATTACATTTCCTGGGAGTCTTAGGAGGACAAAAACCTCAAAATATGATGTCAAGTTTGTTTTGAACTGAGAGTATGAACTTCTGTTTTCCATTCAATTTTTTATTTTTATTCACTATTATTTTTGACACTAATTATTATGTATGCTGGCTCTATTTTCCACTTATTTGTCTTTTTTTATTTTCCACAAAGTTAAATCCAATTAAAGTCACATTAATGTAGACAGATGATATTACTTTAAGATCCTTTCTCTTATTGTCCAGTACAATGATAGAACTGTAGTATCCTCACATAGAAGGGCCCTCTTTCCTCTACCCATCCCAAATACTAAAAGGAACTAGGAAACAGGAGGTAAGATATCAGAGCCAGCTTGAAAGAAAGAAAGAAGAAAGAGAAGAAAGAAAAAGAAAGAAAGAAAGAAAGAAAGAAAGAAAGAAAGAAAGAAAGAAAGAAAAGAAAGAAAGCTATAACTGTAAAGTTTATCTGCTAAGATATTCTTTTATTTCCAGGTCTCTCTCACAGGCATTATTTCTACCCCCCGTAAAAAGAGGTAGGCATCTAGAATATTTGTTTACTCATTCATTGATTCATTCACTCATTTTCCTCAAAATATATTTATTGAGTGGTGATATATGCTTTGCACTATACTAGGTGCTAGGCAGAAAAATGATAGGCAAAAATACTTTCACTTTAGGCTCTTTTCATATTTCTAGATGCCTTTAATTATCAGTAGGACTCAAGCAGGATGGTTGGCTTGATATTTGCTGATGTCCATAGCAGCATCCCTCAAAAGACATAGTATGTGGTGAAAAAATACAGTTAATGAGTTCAGAAATATCTGTTTTTCTTTTTTTCTTGTGTCTATGCCATAACTTACCACATGGCCTTAAGAAAAATTTCTAGCTATGCCAGGCTCCCATTTTCTTGCCTCTGAAATAGATATAATTATTACACCATTTTGTGAATAGTCAGATAAATCATGTATATCAAACTTTTTACTTTAATATTACACAGAAGGCAGTGGATAAATGCATTCACTCAATCCCTCACTCACCTGTTTAACAACTATCTCCTAAGTGCCTACTAGGTGCAAGGCACTGTGCTGGCTCTGAACGTAAACAAGTAGGGTGTAAAGATATAGCATCTGCTCTCTCAGACTCACAGTCAAGTGAAGGAAACAGAGACTCATCATATAACTGCCTCATAAATCATTTTATTCAGATGGTCCTCTGTGCTAGTGATTATTTAAGGTGTTAGATATATTAGGAGATAAGGAGTCTACAGGAGAGAAATATGGATTAAGGAAGGTTTTTTTAGGAAATGATAGGTAATTTGTGATTAAAATACAAGAAATGTGGGGTTATAGCAGATAAAATGTATATATGAAAAGAAATGATGCAGAACTTGTTTGTCTCTTAGGTAGCGTAGTAATTTTCTATTGCTGCTGTGACAAATTACCACATATTTAGTGGCTTAAAACAACACAGATTTATTATCTTACCATTTTGTAGTTCAGAAGTCTGATGCATCTCTTGCTGTGTTCAAATGTTAAGTGTTGAGAGGAGTGCATTCCTTTCTGGAGGCATTCAGAAAGAGAATTCATTTTTTGTCTTTTCTAGCTCCTGGAAGCTGTCCTTGGCTCTCCTTGACTTTTCTTAGCATTCATTTCCCTCTCGCCTGCAAAGTCAGCAATGTCAGGTCTACTCTTTCTGATTCTGTCCTCTCTTTGATTCTCCCTTCGGATTACTTTTTCCGCTATTAATAAGGCTTGTGATTATATTGGGCCCACCAGCACAATCTAGAATAATCTCATTTATTTTAAGGTCAACTAATTAGCAACTTTAATTTTATTTGCAACCTTAATTTCTCTTTGCCATGAAAGGTAACATAAACATGATAAACATGAGTTCTACTGATTTAGATGCGGACATCTTTGGCAGGGGTTGAGGGGAGGAGGAACTATTCTTAAAATTTAAAAAATCCCTTTAACTGTAGTCTAAATAGATTGCAGGAAAAGCACCCTGGACATGGAGTAACTAATTATCAGGCTGTTGCAGTGGTACAAAAAAGATGATGGTGGCTTGCTCTATGGGAGGAAGTGAAGCAAAAAAAAATACAATAAGAGGTTTGGGAAGAGGCAGTTTTGATAACTGAGTTACAGGTGGTGGCTACTGACAGAAAAGAGAGTGTTAAGTATGAATCCCAGGTTTCTGAACCTAGCAGTGGGATGGGAGAAATTTTCATCTTTGAAATACTGATCACCGAAATGCATCTTCTTTTTGGAGAGAATATAGTAAATTCAAATTTGCATGCGTTAAATTTGATGAACCAAATAGTTTCAATAAAAATGTTATTTTACAATGAAATATGCAGATGTGGAACTTTATTAGTCAGGTTTCTCTAGAGGGACAGAACTAATAGGATAGATGGATAGATAAAGGGGAGTTTATTAAGGAGCATTAACTTACACGATCCCTAGGTCACACAATAGGCCATCTGCAAGCTGAGGAGCAAGGAAGCCAGTTCTAGTCCCAAAGCTGGAGAACTTGGAGTCCAATGTTTGAGGACAAGAAGCATTCAGCAAAGGAGAAAGATGTAGGCTGGGAGGCTAAGCCTGTCTAATCTCTCCATGTTCTTCTGTCTGCTTTTTATTCTGGCTATGCTGGCAGCTGATTAGCTGGTGCCCACCCAGACTGAGGGTGGGTCTCCCTCTCCCAGTCCACTGACTCAAATATTCATCTCTTTTGACAACAACCTCACAGACACACCTCAGAACACTATTTTGCACCCTTCAATCCAATCAAGTTGAAATCTCAGTATTAAACATCACAGAAACCAAGGATATTAATACGAAAGTTGTCAACATAATGATAATAAATTAAATCACAAAAATAAATCTCTTCACCTGCAAAGAAGGTAGAGAGTTGAAAGTCGAGAACACATAGATGCTCTAAATATCTATCAACACTTAAATCATGGGGAGAAGAGTATGAACTTTGAAAAAAGACAGTAATAAGTTGCATATGTATAGGAGAAAGCCAGAAAATGAATATTTAAAAGAGAGAAGACTGCTAAGAGTATAAAATGTTTCAAAGCTCAAGGTAGATGAAGACAGAAAAATTTGCTGAATAGGTTTTTTTCTTTGGGTAAATTCTACTTACTCTTCCTGTGAGCCAAATACAGTGCTAAATATTAGTTACAAAAAGATGAAAAGAGCATTAAAACCTGACTTAATAAACTCACATGCTAGTGAAAGCAAATCCACCTAAATGTTTATTTTGAACATAATGTGACAACTGAGATGAAGTTGTACTCGTAGGATGCTGTGAGAGTGCAGAAGAGAAGACATGTAGCAAAGACTAAGGAGGAAACCCACCATGGTTTTTGAAATATTATACAATTCGGGTCAGATGAAGAAAATTATTTCAAGACAAAGGACCATCATAGGTAAATACATGAAGAAACTGTGACTGAATTTAAATTGCCAGGAGTTACATTTTCAGATTGACAGAGGTAGGTCACAGTATATAGGACTTCATTCTGAAAGCTACAGAGCTTAAAACTTAATCTTACATGATGGAGAACAAATGACAGATTGTAAAAGTTGCTGTGAAATGAATTAGTGCAGCTATAAAGTGTGGATGGCTTTGAGAAAGCCCATCATAGTAAGCGGATGTAGGAGGCTCTTGGTGTAATCCTAACACAATAATAAGAGAACCTTTAAAATAAAGAAACAGAGTTTAGAAATTTTCACAAGATAAAAACCAGCAGGATGTGATTAACTGCATTTGGAGAGAAGGAGAAAAGAGATTTAATGTGGCTCTGAATTTTCTGGTTTGGGCAACAAGGTAGAAGATATTAACATTAAATGGGAAGGGAATAAAGGAGGAAGTCAAGGTTATTATGGAGTGAAAAATGAGGCCAATTATACAAATGTTGAGTTTAACATTCCTTTGGATTTAGAAATGTTAAAGACAAGTTAGCAATGTCCTGCAAACATGTAGACATCTGTTTCAAGGGAGAGAACAGGGTTTGTGGCAGGAATAAAAGAGATCCCCCCTGCCAGAATATATATGGCAGGAGAAGAATAATGGGCTGGGTATGGAAACTTTCATGAACACCAGTGTTCAAATAACTGTTGGAGGAAGAAGTAGAAAAAGAAGGCAAACAGCAAATGGTCAGAGAAATTGGAAGAGGATCAGCAAGAAATGGTGTTTTAAACAGCCCAAGTAGGAATGAGTTTCAGAAGGAGAGAAAGTGATCAGCACTCCTTGAAAAGATAGGAGGAGGAGAGACAAAAGAGGTACACAATTCTAAAGCATACTTCTTCTGTCATCCCTATGAGGACCTGAATAGAAAAATGATTTAAATGCTTAATTTGACTGTAAAACAAAACAAAATCAAAAATACAACAATGACAACAACAAAAACTCCTGGGGAACTCATTATTTTTTAACTAGTAAGTGTTCCAATTATAATAAACACGCATCTAAGTTGTCAGAAGAGCATCAAGTGTACCATTTGCCAACATTGTATGAGAATAAAAGGATATGGCCCAGGAGACCTGATCAAGTGTTTGCAGAGAATGAGGAAGTAAATGAAGCAAAGACAGTGGGAGTCTTTTACCTAGATCTCAGCAAGACATTTGATAAATTGTTATATAAGATGCAACTAAGAGAAAAACAAGGATTTTGAATCAATGCTGTAACAAGCTAGAAAAAAAGATGAGTGGATGTGGAGATTTCCAGCAAATGCTAGTAAATTGTGTTTGAAGGAGGAAGCAGCAGGAGTCCTTTGAGCTGAATGCTATTATGCATTCCACTTAATACCCATAAAACAATTGCAAGAAAAGAACCACAATCAATGTTGGCACTAATTTGAGCCCTTGTTGGCAGCATCAACAGTTGTGATTGACTATCTAAATTAATTCCAATTAGATTGTGTTTCTGTAGACCAGATCATCTGAAATTATAATATTGTGCTTTTTATTTTAAATAGCATTATGGATCCATAATGTAACATAATCAATAACTGTTCTCATTTAATAAACAACTAGAGAACAAAGATATGCTTATAAAAATTATAACAGACCAAGTATTGAATATGGTTGTCATGTCCTGGGAGTTTGATTCTGGAGAAAGCAAAGGAATCAACTTAAAAGACTATTTCTCAAAAGTGAATAAGATAAAGGCTGGGGAAATAATTCAAGTAATCATTATCTAATGAATTTAAGCTTGTAAGGAAAATATGTGTAAAAGCCAGAAGGATGGAAACCAGGAAAACCAGATAAGAGATGCTAGAGAATTTCCATGAGGATTAGTGAAATTCTGAACTCAAAATATTTGTGTTCTAAGATCAGTGTCCTTTTCAATACTTTATATTTATTATCTAAATTTACATCTTAACACATTTTGTATTATTATATTTTAACATTTTAAAATAACACTTTTTTGTCCTTGTCTGAATTAAACTGTGTAAAGTATCCCTCAAACCTGTTCCTGCCATCATCTTCCACAAATCTATAAGTAGTATTACATACCCCTAATAGATTAACACATTTTCAATGTCTTCATTTTATTTTTTCCAAAGCTCAAATCCAATAACTCCACTCATACATTTATTTATTCATTATTTAATGAAAGTCTAGTTTGCACTAGGCACTATTCAAGATCTTGGGAATCTAGCAACGAAAAAATAAATCTCTAAAGTCCTGAATTTATATTCTAGTTAAAAAGAAACCAGTAAACACACAGACACAAACACATAAAATATGGCTGGTGCTAATAAGCACTATGATAAATAGATTTGAAAGACTAATATAAAAACATTTTTGATTGGGATGAGATTTTATAGTGGCAAGAACAGGCCTCTTGCTGAAGTTATACTTGAGCAGGGACCTCTGTGCAGTGATGGAGTAAGTTAAGTGGATATCTGAATTAAGAACTTTCCAGACAAAAGTTAAACCTACAAAGGCACTGAGGCAAGAATGTACCTTGTCAGCCAGAAAAACAGCAAGGAGGCCACTGTGGCTGGAAGTGAACATGGTGGGAAATGGAATCAGAAAAACATTGATGAATGAAGTGGAAAAGTAGATTCATGTAAAATTTTGGGGGGCATCATTAGAGCTAAAGACTTTGGATTTTATTGCAAAAAGGGAAGCCATTGAATATTTTTCAGCAGAAAAGTGATATGATTTAAAATATTGCTTTGAAGAACCTTCTCCAGCTACTGTATGGCAAATTAACTCTAGATGGGCAAGTGTAGAGGTAGGGAGCTCAGTTTAGGCACACCAGTGTTAATAATTTGTGTGGCTTTCTATCAGCTTTATACTCAACGTACATCTTTCACTCTTACTTCATATCAGAATTTCCACAGCTACTACTTTGGTCAAAGTAACCATTAATCTCTCATCTGAAATAAAAATCAAATATCTTAGGGAGGTACAAAAGGATATGGTTCCTTGGTTACAACTCTTAAGTCTTTATATTTGTTAGTGTATTTTTCAGGAAACAGGAGGTTCCTGAATCAAAGAACAGATTGATATCTACTCACAGAGCACCTTAGTTCTGGTTGCCTCTACATCAATTATACAAGGGTCTAATGTCACTTGTACATGCAGATGGGGTTTGCGCCACAGGAGAGGAGTCCCAAAATTGTGATACTGAAACCTGTACATAGAATGGCTGACACATTTGTTTCTCCTCCCCTCCAGAGAAAGGAAGGGATACTTTGCAGTGTAAATACACTTCTTCTTTGAAGAGCAGGGAAAGTCTGCACCTTACCACTCTGAAAGGTAAGTATATGACCCAGGAGAGATAAGAGTTAATATCTCTTTGGAGGCCTCTGGGACTGCTGTTCAAATATCCTTTAACTCAGGTATCAGTACTCTTTGTTCAGAAAGCCCCGGCCATGCAGAAATGTGAAAATATTCATTGAGATTTATTTCCTGCCCACATCTTTGATTGCTTTTCCTGTATTTCCCCATCATTCACTATGCTGCAGCAACAACTGCTGTGCAGTCTCTCCTATGTGAGAGCCTTTGCCATTGTTGCCCGTTGCTGAAATGTCATCTCCCTCAGATCTTCTTGTAGCTTTCTCCCTGATTTCATTCAGATCTCAGCTCAAAGGCAACCCCACAGAGAAATCATCACTGCTTACCCTATGCAGCAAAGCCTCCTCAGAGACACACTTTCCAACCCTACTGTATGTTATCTCTACCTGAAATTTTATTGTGCATTTTGTTTATTTTCTCCTACTCAATTAAGTTCTAGTGTAAATGGATTCTACCATCTTAGTCATATCAATATTCCCGTCACATAGAAATAGTAACGTATGGAATAGTCAGCTTCAATATGTGAGTGTCTATCTTGTGTTGCACAATAGAGCAGGAGCTGTATCTTATTTTTTAAACAAATTCTTACCACACCTTTATCAATCTGTGGTTATATAACTCGACACAATCAAGAAAATGAATGCTTAAGTTAATGCTCCCAAGAAAAATGGTTAGCACGTAAAAAGTAGGCTATTGCTTAGTTCTGTTAGGTAGTGGTCTTCTCCGTTAACATTATTTATACCTCTAAAAAATATACTCACCTATCTCTACCTATCTCTATTATATATCTTTATCATATAGAAATATTAAAATCTCTACTACATTGGTATCAATCTCTATATAGATAAGCAATAATATATATGAGGTCTTCATATAGATACTGTCTTGAAACTTCTTTTTACTTATCCGTATTTCCTGTATCATTATTAGTGAATATGTAAAATAAAACAACTATAGAGTAATCACTTCTGTGAAATGTAATTAACAGGCCTTTTTCTTTGAAATTTGAGTTGTTTGTCTTCCACAAATATTTATCTATGGTTTCGTTTCATCCAGTGACATGAAGGTCTGAAATAAAGAAACTTGGCTATAAATTTATGTTCCCAAACAACTTTTGAATTTTGATACTTTTTTTCCATTTTGATTTGCCTTAGGGCAAAAGCATCAATCAACAACCATGGACATGCCAATCTGGTTGATGGCTATATTTCTCATTTTAATTAATAGTTTGGCATTATAATTTCATGCAGCCTTGAGTATATTATTCAGATTTCTGTCTGTCTTGGGCCTGGGTAGAGAGGAAAATTTTATTTACTGTGATAGAGGACAAACACATGAAGGAGAAGAAGATACATTTGACAGAGGCCATGGTGGTATTAGCCTGGGACATGTTAATTTTGAGATGCCAGCAGGGGAGTTAGTGAATACATAGAAAATGTAGTTAGCTATATAATTCTAGAGTTAACGAGAAATATGGACTAAAATACATAGTTGTTAGTTACACACCTGTTAAAGACATGGTAATCAGTAAAATTACCCAGGAGAATACATAGAATAAAAAGATAAATTCTGTTACTGAAGTTTTGGAACAGTAATATTTATAACATGAATAGAGGAATAGATACCACCAAAGACAAATAATAGGAGTGGCCTGAAAAGTAGGCAGAGACACTGAAAGTGTGATTTCACAACACCCGAGAGAATGGACAATTTCAATGTCAGTGGAGTATCTGATAGTGTAAAATATAGAGTCAAATAAGATAAAGATGCAAAGGTGTGTAATGATCTCTGCAGCAATGATATTCTTGACCATAACCTTAAACACAGCCTTTTCAGTGGATTGGATGAGGCAGATGCCAGCCTGCAACAAGTTCTGGAGTATATTGGAGGTAAAAAAAATAGACTCAGTAATTATAGGCAATTTTTTTCAAAAAGTTGTCTGTGAAGAAAGAGACTAATTGAGAGAAGAAGAACCTTGGAATGGTAGAAGAAATGGGATCCAAAGTAAAGTGAATTTAATAGGAAAGGAGAATAAAAGAACACATGAATACAGAGAAATAGAGACCATGGTCTGGAGCACCTGAAAAGCAGAACAGTATATGCTGTAGAGCCCGCAGGCTGGATTCTATTACACTGTAAACTTTGCATAAGATTATATAAACTTTTCCCTTAACCTTCAGTCAAGTAAAATTCCAAGATATTTATGCATGAACAGCTCATAAAAATCATATCCTTGTATAGTTTATTTTCTGAATGTCTATGTTATGTAATATAAGAAACATAAGCACCTGTCATCAGTCAAAATTGGATTTCCATTCTTACTCCAGAATTTACAGTTTGTGTCTTCCATCCTGACATTAAGCTTACTTGAAAATCAAAATCATATTATCTACATCACTGGCTGTCAAACTTTTTTGGTAAAGGGCCAGATAATAAATATTTTAAGGTTTGCTGGTCATATGTTCGGTTGTACATATTCAATTTCACCATCATAGCATGACAGCAGTCATAGACAATACAAATTAATGGGCAAGATGGCAGTCCAATAAAACTGTATTTACAAGAAGATAGCAAGCTGAATTTAGACCGGGGCAGCATTTTGTCAATCCCTGACCTACAAAATGGTAATTAAAATGAGATTGAACACACTTAATCTACAGAATGGTGTTAAGCACATAATAGAACTTCTGGAAATATTAGATATTTTAATGTGTTTCACAGTGTTTGGGCTTTTCGTTTCCTTAAGAAAAGGAAATAAAAGATGGGAATTAATATTTTAGAGCTGATTATTTTCGGCAGCACATTTATATTTATGATGCAAATGTGTCTCAGGTGTGCTGTGAGTTCATTTGTTAGTCTCCTCAAAATAATCAAGTGTTATTTTTAACAACTAATATTCATCTAAAGCAGTTAGAATTAGATATGACAATGAATGGGTTGTACATATCACATAAACTATATGAATTCATTCTTATTTTTGTGCATTAATGTTTATTCATGGCATCAACACCAGAAAGCTCTCGTATTGACTATACAATGGAACAAGAACCTTCACTTCCTGTTAAATCATCTCATTTGACCTGATTATGTCTTCAACTGTGAGTCGCTTCCATTAGTGAATGTCTTTGTTTTGCCCAAAAATGTAAAATAGATTTTTATTTTTATTTAATTACCTTTTATTTTTGTACAATGTATTCAGTAATACAGAGAGAATGTCTGCTTATTTTCTTAACTATTATTGTTGGTATCATTTTAACTAGTATTATGTTAAGAATATGTATTATATATGTTTATAGTGTATATGTGTATAGTATTGTGTTAAAAATACGAAAATATGATTTTTTTTTCTTTTGAGAGGGAGTCTCTCTCTGTCTCCCAGATTAGAGTGCAATGGAATGATCTCAGCTCAATGCAACCTCTGCCTCCAAGGTTCAAGTGATTCTTCCACCTTAGCCTCCCGAGGAGCTGGGATTACAAGCACATGCCACCACGCCGGGCTAATTTTTAAATTTTTGGAGAGATGGGGTTTCATCATCTTGGCCAGGCTGGTCTTGAACTCCTGACCTCAGGTGATCCACCCCGCTCGGCCTCCCAAAGTGCTGAGATTACTGGCGTGAGCCACTGTGCCAGGCCAATTGATTTTTAAGATGTCATTATTTGCAGCTTTTTATAATAATTGCAGCTCTTTATAATAATTTACCAAAGTGTTATTCTGTGTGAAATTTTATAATGACAAGTATTTAACTTCACAAATTAAAATTGGTAATTTGTAAAAACAAAAAATATATTAAGCAAAGATAATTTAGTCATTTATAAATTATGGATACAGTAATAATCATATTACTATTACCGTATCTATGTAATCATTAGTTAAGACATGGCATCTTCTTTACACACTGATGTAAGTTCATCTAAGGAAAGATTGATATGTCTAGTCCCAGTTCTCCATTTAATTTGGAGAATTTAGTCACATGATTTAACAGAAATAGTTTCCAATTTGCTCAACTGTAGAAGGAAGAATTGATAATATATAGTTAATGTTTAGGCTGAGCTCTGGAGCTACTTCAGAGATTTCTCACCACTCAATGGGAGCTACCACTGGAAGGTAATGTTAGTGAAGGAGGTTGAGCTCATTTCAACTCTCTACAGTGTCTCAAATTAAAACATGACCTCTTATCCCACTTTCCATGTTAGGCTTCACTTCTTCCAAAGAAATATTTTCTATTGAAAACAACTGTTTGAAAACCATTCTCTTCAATTACTATGTTGGACTCTTCTACCTCTCAAATGTTTGATTCCATCTTTTTTCCTTTCTTTCTTTTTCTTTTTCTTTTTTTTTTTGAGACAGAATCTTGCTCTGTTGCTCAGCCTGGAGAGCAATGGCACAATCACAGCTCACCGCAGCCTTCACCTCCCGGGTTCAAGCAATTCTCCTGTTTCAGCCTCCCGAGTAGCTGGGATTACAGGCACGTGCCACCACGCCAAGCTAATTTTTGTATTTTGAGTAGAGACGGAGTTTCGCTGTGTTGGCCAATCTGGTCTTGAACTACTGACCTCAGGCAATCTGCCTGCCTTGGCCTCCCAAAATGCTGGGATTACAGGCGTGAGCCACAGCATCAGGCCGTGATTCCATCTTAATTTATATGTTATTTTAGGAATTAAAAAAAAAATACTCATGCAATCTATTATGCTGTGCTAGCTGAAACCTCTCATGTCCCTGTCTACAAAAAGTGGTTGTTTGCCTCTGTACATCACGTTCTTAGGTAGGTCACCTGGAACCAGTGCATTGCTCCCAATCCTTCACTCCCAGTGTGTGAACCATCCTTCTGCATGACGCTGATGTCTATGCAAGCTCATCACTCACCTTAGAGTGTCCTCTGAAGCTGTCAAAATTATGTGATTACATATCCAAATTAGTATACTGTTTTCCTTCCTTAAAATACATATTAATTTATGTAAAAATGTTTACCTTACATATGAACTATGTTACAAAACATACATAGCAGAACTTTTAAATAATGGAACTATTGATAAAATAATACTTTAAAGAACTCCGTTCTAAAATTAGTGAACTTTTAGGAAAAAATATATACTTAGAGCAAGTTACATTTTAATATTTTAAGTGAATCTATATTTCTAAGAGACTTTTAATAACTTGAAAATTATGGGTCATATTTCCTATTGGATCTGACCAGATTATGATTTACTTTGTGAATTAGCAGATGATAGGCCGATATGACACATATGAAAAATGTCAGTCCTGCTTTTTCCTGTTTATTCACTTGTGCATATGTACCTAGAACTATCTTTGATCCAGAATATTTTTGAAATTTTTTTCTCTTGTCCATAGTGCAAGGATTTTTTTAGTTAAAATTAGAAATAGCCATGAATCTTAATATAAAAGTAAATAGAAAAGTAAGAGCATCCTTGTCTGCTCTCCCCTTATGTACTTGTCATGTTATTGAACAACATTCAGTGCATTTTTGAAGCATAATTTCTTTTTTTTAACAAATACATAAACATTCCAGCACTTTGTCATGACACTTTGGTTTTTGGTACCCTCGAGGTGAGGACCTTGCTTTTGCATCCTATGCTTCATTGCTTTCTACCATTACACACACCTCTTTAATGTCTTTATTTTAGATGTTCTTTTATGTGTATGAGAATCTAAATAGTAGATATTCTGTCATGATCTCTTTTATAGTTTTTAGGTATTTGCTGAATGCATCAGAAAGAATCATAGATCAAGATACACATCCATTCATACATGTGATTAGCTGACCCAAATCATTTTCACACTAGTTCCTGTCAAGAGGTGTTGCATTGACTCAAGTCTCTATTGGGTTGAAGACATTAGGTGGCTTTCTATTCAGGCTCATGGACTAGTAGCTTTCTGAATTTTCTTTTTTTTTTTTTTTTTGAGACAGAGTCTCACTCTATCGCCCAGGCTGGAGTGCAGTGGCGCAATCTCGGCTCACTGCAAGCTCCGCCTCCCGGGTTCACGCCATTCTCCTGCCTCAGCCTCTCCGAGTAGCTGGGACTACAGGCGCCCGCCACCGCGCCCGGCTAATTTTTTGTATTTTTAGTAGAGATGGGGTTTCACCGTGGTCTCGATCTCCTGATCTCGTGATCCGCCCGCCTCGGCCTCCCAAAGTGCTGGGATTACAAGCGTGAGCCACCGCGCCCGGCCGCTTTCTGAATTTTCACAAGCAGATTTAAGCCCTATCAAAACTTAGCTGCTTACTGGATGAAGCCTATTTTTTTTCATGTAGTGATCTTAAAGAATTGGTGTACTTAATGCATTCATTTCATGAGAATATTCTTAAACATTGTACCAGACAAGACTTCTTGAAAGAATCTTTCAAAGAAATAGTATTTTTGGTTAATTTCCTACAAGAAAAATAATCTGTCATTTCATATACTGTGTAATAACAATAACCAATATTCATTTGCTGCTTAGTATGCCAGATTATGAGTTACATTTATTATCTCAATTAATTCTCAGAACAATCCCAATATGTAAGTCCTGTTATTATTTCTATTTTAACAATTAAAATCAACACCATCACCACCAACACCTCAAAAACCTGTAGTTTCTAACCTCTATTCCCTGATCTTTGCCAAGGGAGCTGCTGAAACTAAAGTATAAGTTAGGATTTTCCCAAGTTTAACACAATAAATACCACTTCAGACCCTCATTTTGTACTTGCCATGATTGCATATTTAAATAATGTTGATAACACTAACTAGTTGATCCAGTGTGCATCAACCTGAGGGAAAACTGCTTTATCCTTAAGTCCTGGCAGGAGCGAACAGTTGAAGTTCTCTTAGGCCACAACCCAACTTGTTTGTGTTGCTATCATAACTGCTGCTGTTTTAATTTTACAGTCATCTTATAACATGTAATTGATTGCATTTCCTTCTCTTTGTGATCTCTGCTAGAAATGTCAATGGAGTTTTCATCTCATAGCAAAAAAAAAAAAGATAGGAATTAAGACATGCATTTTATTATTCAAACATCCTCTCTATGGTTCACTTCATTTTTTTTTGGCTTCTATTTGATGTCCTAATTTCTTATATTATCCTACATTAAATATATTTCTCAAATAGCATTAAACATGGTTTAGAATATCACATGACTGAGATATATATATATATATATATATATATATATATGCACACTTTGGTTTTTTGTACCATCTAGAAGGTGAGGACCTTGCTTTTGCATCCTATACTTCATTGCTTCTTACCATTACACATACCTCTTCAATGTTTTTATTTTAGATGTTCTTTTACATGTGTGAGAATCTGAAGAGTAGATATTTTGTCATGATTGTTTTTACAGTTATATATATAATACTTTTATATATATATATATATCACATAGCTCTCTGAAGATTTTAGAATAAAATCCTATTTGACATCTGCCTTATTGACATATGATTGCTATGTTTTTGCAGTTTTCCCATGAAAATTGTAATCTAAAATACTAGCTACTATAGCAAATATTAAACTTTTAAAATATATTACAATAGGCTACAGGTCATTTAAATTTTCTAAATAAATATTGGATTCTGGCTCTAATTTCCATATTTTTCAATACTACCTCAACAAATATCAATAAACCTTTATTGCCTTTTTTCTGATTATAAAACTAGTGAATATTCTTCAGCAAAAATTAGGTAAATAATGGAAAGTATAAAGAACAATGGAAAAATAATTTATTGTACCACTACTTAACTTGATTTTTTTCTGAGTGTGTGCATATATGTGCACTGTTTTGTTTCTAAATCTCTAGTGTTTTAAAACACTAGCACTTCACGAATCATCAATCCTAAAATTGTGAACTGACACCAGTTTTTCATAACAAATAACGGTTTATCTTCCCATCAACTTTCTACTTTGGAAATGTCCAATACCTCAAGTGGGAGGAAAGATTGGTGAGAGCAGGGATGAGGTTGTGCATTTTTAACAAAGGATCTTCTGTGCAATTTTGTCTTACAAATACAACACTGTGTCTTCTGGAATTTTGCAAGAAAGGCATTTAGCCCAGTCAGCACTGCTGTAAATTTCTAAACATCAGCTAGACAGAATTGAATTCAATCTTTTATGTGCCTTGGGATACATCCAATGCATTTCTGATTTTCCTCAGAAATCCTGCTGACTTGGAGCAGGTGTGTCTTAAAATAACAAAAACTCATCAAGGCATGATTGTTACCGTTCTGACGGCTTCATCTTAACTCCTTCCTGTTGTGCACACCTGGCCACATGAGCACCATGCATTCTCTGTGCATGCAACAGGCAATCCCACAGAAAGGTTCTCTTTTTATTGTTGTTATTGGAGATAAAAAGGGATTGTTGTATTAACAACTGATAATGGACATTGACTGTAGAATTGAGCTGAAAGGAGAAGTTTTCATATTCAGGGGTCCACCTGTGAATGGTTTGTCACTACTTTCCTCAGTTAAGTTTTTTTGCAGAATAACAGGTATGGATTCCTCAGTATACAGAGAGCTCATATGCCCTGTTCTTATCACTAATTGAACAATAATTTTTCTTTTAATTGAAACACACAGATATCTATTCAGTATCAACACCAAAGTTGTTACTGACCATGGCTTAGGTTGCCATTCTCATTTTGATTTATGTAAGCAGTTTTCTGTAATTTTTTTAATCATGACAAAATATGATTAAATACTAAGCAACTTTTAAAAGTAAATCTTTTTATGACTGGATATAATTTTGTAACTTGAATTTTTTTCTTTGTAAAGAAAAAATATCTAAATTATGTCAAAAACATTACAAAAACAAAATATTTTATAATTGTGTTATTACATAAAAGAACTTAGCATAGTGCAGCCATGTGCTATGTGTCACTAAGTATCATAGATTGATTAAAGTAGGGTATTAGTGTACTTGGTTAATAAATAATGCAAAAGGAAAAAGGAATAAATTCAAATAATTTTATTTCTGTATATTGTCCAGTATTAAACTGTTTTTTAACAATCAATTTTTCAGTATTTCCCACATCCCTGTTAAATCTAAATGAAATTGAGCTTCTTCTTTTTTTTTTTTTTTCAAAATATTACACAAGTTATATATGAATACTTTCTAGGCTGAATATTTCTTATATTCCAGTCATTTAATCTCAACTTGCATTCATTGATGTGTGTGTGTGTGTGTGTATGCAGGCATGCACACATGTGTGCACATGTGTTGAGTACACTTATGTATTTTATAGGCATGTGTATTGACAACATACAGTCACAAGTCATTTTAATCCAATCAAACTACTCTGAGCATTAATTAGAGTAATTAGTTTAACTAAATTATCATATTACAGTGAAATATCAAATAAAATTTAGACATACATAATAAATACTAAAATAAACATGCTTTGGTGTCATGGGTCATAAACGATGAATCCCTAAAAGAATTGGAATAGCCTACTACTGGGAACTACTAGTTCCCAGTATCTATTGTTCCCATGTTTATTTCCATGTGTACTCAATGTTTAGCTCCCACTTATAAGTGAGAACATGCAGTATTTGGCTTTCTGTTCCTCTGTTAATTCATTTAGAATAATAGCCTCCAGCTGCATCTTTGTTGCTGCAGAAGGATATAACTTCATTCTTTTTTCATTTTAAAGTGGATATATTACCTTACATTTCTACCAGCAATGGTTGAGAGTTTCAGTTCTTCACAAATTGGCAGCACTTGTTATTGTCAGTCTTTGTAAATTTAGCCAACCTAATAGGTATATTGTAGTATTTCATTATGATTTTAATAATGTTGATTAATGTTGTCTAATGGCGTTCAACATCTTTTTTGCATTGGCCATTAATATAGCTTGTCAGTTGGAGTATCTAGAAAAATCTTTTTCCTTTACATTTGAAAATTTATTTACTGTTTTATCTTATTTTATTGAGATATAAGAAGTGTTAATTTATTTGTCAGTACAAGTCAGTTGTCAGATTTATGCTTCACATTTTCAAAAATTTTATTTTTTACCTTTATGTTTTCTTAAAAATAATTTTTGGGAAACAAAAGTTTGTTTTTAAAAATGTTGACTATGACTATTTTATTAATTTTTATTTTATTGTTTCCACTTTGTATCTTATTTAAGAAATCTTTAACTCAAGTTTGATTTCATCAGTAGTCTGTAGTTTTACCTCTTATATTTAGTTCTGTGATCCATTGTAACTTAATTTGCATACATTGTAAGGAAAAGGTCTAAATTCATAGTTTTTTTTTAACAAAGATATCGAGTTATTTCAGCACCATAGGTTGAAACATCATTTTCTTATTAAATGACTTGATCATTTTTGCCAAAATTTAATTGGCCATTGTTTGTGTTTATTTAGTAGACTCTTTTTCTGTTTCATTGATTGGTATATCTACCCTTAAGCCACTCTCTTGATTAATGTAACTTTATATAGTAAATCTTTAACTTAAGCATGTATGTAAGTTTTTTTCATAACTTAGAGAAAATTAGAAAACCTAACATTAAACTCCCATCTAAACAATGACAGATGCCTAGATGTTGTTTCATAGATAATCAGGTATGCCATATTCTACTTCACGTATTTACTGAACCTGAGTTTCCTCAGTAGAAATTTGTGTTTGTGATTCCTGTGATAGAGTCTACCGATTTTCTCTAACACTAGGACATATATAGAAATGTGATAAATTGACCATTTTTCTTGTTACATGTCTTGCTGTTGCCTCACAAAGAGTGGGATCAAGTCCCATCTAAAATTTGATTTAGATGTTAAAAATGAAAATGCCACTTATGCATCAAGAATATTAAAAGGTTTATTATTCAAATCATGGGGCTTTCTGTGAAGAGTAGGCAGACTCCCAGACTGATCTGAAATACAGCTTGAGACCTGAAAGTGGTGCAAATTGTTAAGGAATAGGTCTGTGGTGAGGTTTCCTCCTCCAGGTGAGGCCTCATATGATTTGAACTTCCCTCCAGCACCAAAGGAGAGAGATACCAGACCATCTTATCATCTTGCCTATATGCGAAACAAAGAGGGGCAGAGAGAGAAGTGTAGCTTGAAAGCTATCAGCAGTTAAATATGTAAATGGAGACAGACTCTTTATCATAGTACCTTACAGTCTCTGTTACAAACTGGACAACCCTATTCAATAGAAACTAATTCCAATCCGTTAACGACTTAAAAACCAGGGTCTAGGTTTGTCTAACGTGGAGTAGTATAATGAAAGCTTTAAAAAGGAAGAAAAAATGGAGCTGATCATCACTTTTCATAATATGTGGTTCTCATAATTTAGAGGAGATCCTTAGAGCTATTGTTTTCAAATGGATGTTTTGTTGGACAACTGAATAGAAAGCACATTTTTTTAATAGTAAGTACCTTGATCTTGAATCTAGGTATTTGTGTTGTTGTTTGAGATTTACTACAAATAATCTATGTAACCTTGATCATAGGACGCATTCTTTATATGAAAGCGTATTACTTGAGGGACAGTTCTACAAAGTCAGCAAAAGTTTAAACATAATACAATTTAATGATTCTGTGTCCAATTCATAGATCTAAAGCTTTGAAAAAAATGAAAAGAAAATTGAAACATTTTCTTTGATTACTTTAAGAAATACTCTAGTGAATAATTTCAAGCAAACATAGCATGATTATTTAGAAAGCAGGGCATAGAATACAGCAGGTAATTATGGGCAGGTTAAACTTTCATTAACCATGGGGGAAAAACATTAGAAATTATTTTCTGTGCTATTTTAAAGAAATACGTCAAGAAAGATGATCTAATTAGGAATAATCAAAATTGATTCATCAGAGGGGGAAAGATTGTGAATTTAAACTTTGCTAAAGTTATTTATATTAGGTGATATAGAAAGATGGCAATTTTCATTTGAGGGTATTTAAAATATTTTGAAAAAACTAGAGTAAAAATCTGCTCAAATAAAAATGAGAAAAGGTGGTTAGGAATAAGATAATGAGACTAGGTTTTTTAGTTTTCTTCATTGCCACCCAGAACATTTGAATTATTTAATTGCTAAAAAGTATGCAAAATGCCAGCATTCTACCAAAGTTATTAGAATTAATGGCATCACATTTAGCAGCCTTAAATCCCTTAATTGATTTCCTAGTACACAAAATTTTAATGTAATAAGAAAAATATGTTGTAATAAACTTGAAGCGACACAAAATAGAAAATGTTACTGAGCAATGATGGAAATATACTCAATTGGTGTTAATTTCTTTGCCTCTCTCTAACTACTTCCACACTCATTATCATGCCCCAAGCATTTTAACTATCAAAATCACTTCTTTAGAGAGTGTGTAGTATAGAAAATTATGATATTTTGTGATAACAATACTAACATTCCTCACGTGCACATATTCCCTAGAACTTAAAGTAATATATATGTATATATGTATGTGTATATATGTATATATATGTATATATGTATATATATATGTGTGTGTGTATATATATATACACACATATATTCTTTTCTTGTGTTAGTTCTTGTAGCATAGAAGTTTTTTTTTAAAATGCTAGTATACAGTATAGTGCATACCTTGGAGGCAAAAGCAGTATAGATTTACGCTCTATCAAATAAAAATATCAAGGCTAAAAATAGGCTACCATGTTGGGTTACTCTAGTCTGTCAGTCCTATCTACAGGAAACGGAATTGAAGGGGGAAGAAACAATTATAAAAAATGAGACTTGCAGTGAATTTATAATAAAAATTGTGGTGCTACTTGTTTCTAAGAAACGTAAGTGTAATAACGGAGGCATTCCAGAAAGAGCAAGGTGTTTTCTTCAAGAACAATATAGATGCTAGTTATGGGCAATGTAATTATTAAAGGGGCCTGTTTAATGTCAATATTTCATTTGAAATGCAGTGAATAATGAGCTAATTGCCCCAGTGAGTGGAATTGCTGTTTAATTCTCTCACAGGAGGGAGAAAAGCAGTGGATATAAATCAAGTAAGAAAACAATCGTAGCTCAGAAACGCTAAGTATAAGTTTCCTCCAGAGGCCCCTCTTTCTTACCTGAGAACCTACGTCTATCGGTGTTGAGTTCACCATGGGAACGCCTTCGTAAAGTGTAATGAATACTCACTAATAGTTCGTATGGGGACGCTCATCTGCTTAGGATTTAAGAAAACAATGGAGGTAATCACTAGGAATTCATAGGAGATTGTTTTCTCAATTCATTACCTGTCATTTTCTTCATAATTACAAAGTCATCTCTGCAATGTAGTTTAGTTACGTGGATTTCTGATGATCAGATAAAACACTGAAAACTTGAATGTAGAGGCCTGAAAACCCAGAGGAAATTTGATTTTTTTCCTTTTCTGTTTTTTTCTTTTAAATAGATACTTGCATCATAAGAAAAAAGCCTGAACTGGAGGTTATTTCGCTATTTCAAAATCAAAATAATTAAGAAACCCTTATTATAAGATTACTTATTGTTTTTAATAACTATAATAGCTTACATTTATTGATTACTTGCTACACGTCTATACTCTTCTGAGACTTTTAAGCCTCACAACAGCCTCATAGAATAGGTGATGTTTTTATCCTCTTATACAGGTAAGTAAACTAGGATACAAATAAATTATCTTCCAAACCAGTTTGTGAGTGGCAAATATTGAATTTAAATTCTTTAATGACTTTACTTGTTCTCTAGTCTACTGAAACATCATTAAATATTAATAATAAAATAATGTTTTAATATGGAAATAGACTGCTTCAGTTTGTTGTGTTAAATAACATATCAAAACTTTTAAGATTAAGATTAGCGTCACATTAAAAATTACTTTTCATTTGGGTAATAATAAGCTGTGTTTAGTTAAAATATAGAGAAATCAACCATCTAAACTCACAATCAGTAGTGCCAGTCCCTGTTTATATATAAACACAGTAAAAAAAATGTGGTGTGCTTCTTAGTATTGTTCTTATATGTTAGTTAATATATTAATATTACAATGAGAATTACTTGAATTATGAGAGTACATCTACTTAAAACTATCTAGAGAGGCAAACATCACATAGAAACTCTACAATTATTTTTAAGTCTGTTCCTCTTTCAATTTACCATGCATAAACCATAAGCCAAGGACTTTGCTTCAATTAATTTTTTAAGTGACGATGAAATCAAATTGGGTTACCTCTTGTGGTAGTTTTAAAGTATACCCAAAAATTCTTTGGTACCCTTCCTTTTAAAATGTGGACACAAAGTCCAGCTTGAACGTAGGCTGGACTTTGTGTCTCTAAGTAAATACAATGTGGCAGAAATGATATCGTGTGATTGTCAAAAGTAGAATATAAATGGCATTGATGCTGCTGTTCCTTCTTCTCATTCATGATTGCTCACAGTGGGGGCCTGTTACCAACTAACGAAGACACTCAAACAACCCTGAGGAAGACCCATATGGGACTAAACTGTTGGTAGGTTGAGGGTCTTATCAACGGCCAGCACAAACCTGCCAGCCATGTCAGTGAGCCACCTTGGAAGCAGATCCTCAGCCTTCATCATGTTTGTTATCCCAGCTAACAATTCAATTTAACTGCAACTTTAAGAGAGACACTGAGACAGAACTTCCCAGTTAAGCTGCTCCTGATTCTCTAAGCTACAGGAACTATGAGCTACTATGTGCTTACTGTGTTTTCAGCCTCTATGTTTATGAATATTTCTTTTATGCAGCTATTAATAATTAGTACATTTCTGCTCTCAGCTATATAACAGTTTTCTAAAATTTTATCAGCAGGTATTCTGACACATATTGTTTTAATTTTTTTAACTTTTATTTTAAGTTCGGGATACAAGTGCAGGTTTATTACATAGGTTACGTGTGTCATGGGTGTTTGTTATACAGATTATTTCATCACCCAGGTATTAAGCCTAGTACCCATTAGTTATTTTTCCTGATCCTCTTCTGCCTCCCGCTCTTGATCCTCCACACTCAAGTAGATCCTAGTGTCTGTTGTTCCCTTCTTTGTGTTCATAAGTTGTCATCATTTAACTCCCACTTACAAGTGAGAACATGTAGTATTTGGCTTTCTGTTCCTGTGTTAGTTTGCTAAGAAGAATGACCTTCAGCTCCATCCATGTCCCTGCAAAGGACATGATCTTGTTGACTTTTATGGCTGCATAGTATTCCATCGTGTGTATATACCACATTTTCTTTATCCATTCTATCACTGATGGGCATTTAGGTTGATTTCATGTCTTTGCTATTGTGAACAGTGCTGCAGTGAACATTTGTGTGCATGTGTCTTTATAATAGAATGACTTATATTCCTTTGAATATATACCCAGTAATGGAATTGCTGGATTAAATGGTATTTCTAAATTATTATTTATGCCAACTGATTTTAAGTATTGTATAATGACTACTGGTCATATAATTTTGAATTGTCCAAGTACTTAGCATATAGGTTTTATAATTCCCATATTTGCAACATGTCTTGGTTTTATTCATTATTTATGCTTCATTTAAAAGTATTCATTTGCTATGCAGATATTTTAAATTTGATGCTGCCTCAATTGTTTATTTTTCCTTTTGTTGTTTGTGCTTTTGGTGTCATATCTAAAAAATCATAGCAAAGACCAATGTCAAAGATATTTTCTCCTGTGTTACAGGAATTTTATACTTTCAGGTCTTACTGTTTTGAGTTCATTTTTGTGTGTTGTATAAGAGTTTAATTTCACTGTTGTGTAAGATAAGAGTTTAATTTCATTTTATTCTCTTTCATTGGCCTGTGTGGATGGTTTATGTCAAAACCATACTGCTGTTATTACTATAACTTTGTAATACAATTTGAAATTAAGAAGTATAATGCCTCCAACTTTGTTCTTCTTTCTCAAGATTGTTTTATCTATTTGGGATCTTTTGGGATTCCATATAAATTTTAAAATTCTGTTTTCTTTATTTCTGTGAAAAATGCAGTTGGAATTTTAACAGGGATTGCATTGAATCTGTATATCACTTTGGGTAATATGGACATTCTGACAATGTTAACTCTCCGAATTCATGACCACAACATATCTTTCCATTTATTTGTGTCTTCTTCAATTTCTTTCATCAAAGTTTCCTATTTTTCAGTGAACAGATTTTTCACCTCCTTGGTTAAATTTATTCCTATGTATCTTATTATATTTGATGTTATTGTAAATGATTATTTTCTTAATTTTTTGGATAGCTTCTTCTTGTATAGAAACACAACTGATTTTTGTATGTTGCTTTTGTATCCTGCAACTTTACTGAATTCATTTATTAGTTTTAACAATTTTTATGGACTATATAGGTTTTCCTATATATAATGTTATGTTGTCTGCAAATGGAGTCAATTTACTTTATCGTCTCTAATTTGAATATTTATTTTTCTTACCTAATTGCTTTGATTAGGACTTTCAGTACTACGTTGAAGAGAAGTGGTGAGAATATACACCCCTGTCTTGTTCCTGATCTCAGAGGGAAGGCTTTTAGCTTTTCACTATTGACTATAATATTGGCTGTGGGCTTGTCAAACATGACCTTTCCCATACTGAGGTACGTGCATTCCATACCTAATTTGTTGAGAATTTTTACCTTGAAAAGTTGTTAAATTTTGTCAGGTACATTTTCTGCATCTTTTGGGATGATTATATGATTCTTATCCTTTATTTTGTTAATGTGGTATGTCACATTTATCGATTTGCATACACTGTAACATCCTTGCATCATAGGGATGAGAAAATATTTGCAAACCATGTATCTAATAAGACGTTAATATCCAAAAAATGTAAGGAACTCATAGAACTTAATAGCGAAAAACCCAAATAACCCAATTAAAAACTGAGCAAAGGACCTGAATAGACATTTTTCCACAGAAAAAAATACAAATGGCCTAAGTTATATGAAAAGGTGCTCAACATCACTAATCACCAGGAAATGAAAATCAAAATCACAATGAAGTATCTTTTATAATGGCTAATATAAAAAGTCAAAGATTACAAATGTAAAAAATGCAGAGAAGAGGGAGCCCTTGTACACTGTTGGTGGAAATTTAAATTAGTACAGCCATTAAGAAAAAAAAAACACGATGGAGGATCCTTAAAAAGTTAAAAATAGGCCGGGTGTGGTGGCTCATTCCTGTAATCCCAGGACTTTGGGAGGCTGAGGTGGGCAGATCACGAGGTCAGGAGATTGAGACCATCCTGGCTAACAGAGTGAAACCCAATCTCTACTAAAAATACAAAGAAAAAAAACATTAGCCAGGTGTGGTGGTGGGTGCCTGTAGTCCCAGCTACTTGGGAAGCTGAGGCAGGAGAATGGCGTAAACCCGGGAGGTGGAGCTTGCAGTGAGCCATTGCACTCCAGCCTGGGCAACACAGGCAAGACTCCGTCAAAAAAAAAAAAAACAAAAAGTAAAAAAGGGGACTGTCACATGAGCCATCAATCCTTCTGTTGGATATGTATGCCCAAAGGAAATGAAACAAGTATGTCAGAGAGATGTCTTCACCCCATATCCATTGCAGGATTATTCACTCTAGTCAAGTTATGGAAACAATCTAAATAACTATAGACAGACGAAAGTCTAAAGAAATGTAAGACATACACAAACACACACAGTGGAACATTATTTAGCCTTAGAAAAGAAGAAAATTCTGTCATTTGGTGCAACATGGATGAACCTGGAGAACATTATGTTGAGTGTAAGAAGCCAGGCCCAGAAAGACAAATACTGCATGATCTCATATGAAGCTCATACAGAAAGTAAGAAGTATAGATAGAAAACACTTGTGGTGGGAGAAATGGAGAGATGTCCAAAGCATACAAAATTTTAAAAGGTAACTATGTAGGTGATGGGAATATTAATTAGCTTGATTTTTCTTTTTCTTTTTCTTTTTTTTTTTTTTTTTTTTTGAGACAGAGTCTCCCTCTGTCACCCAAGCTGGAGAGCAGTGGCATGATCTTGGCTCACTGCAATCTCTGCCTCCTGGGTTCAAGTGATTCTTGTTCCTCAGCCTCCCAAGTAGCTGAAATTACAGGTGTGCACCACCACTCCTGGCTAATTTTTTTTTTTTTTTTTTTGGAGAGGTGGAGTTTTGTTATCTTTTGTTATGTTGGCCAAGTTGGTCTCTAACTTCTCACCTCAGGTGATCCACCCATCTTGGCCTCCCAAACTGCTGAGATTAGAGGCATGAGCCACCATGCCCCGCCACTTAGCTTGATTGTGGTATCTATTTCACAATGTGTTTGTATATTAAATCACACTGTACACCTTCAATATATACAATGTTCTTTTATCCATCACTCCTTAATAAAGAAGGAAAAAATTGATATCATTAAGTAAACGAGTTTAATTAAAAGATGGTAAATAATTACTGCTTTAAAATACAAATAAAATATACCTAAAAATCACCCTCATTTATTTTATATTTTGTTTTCCACAATGCTATGGACTTTTAAGATTGTTCTTTAGAAAACTAGAAGCCTTGAGTTTCACACAAATCAATTTGGTGTGAATGGCTATAACCAGCACTGACACAAATTTCCATTATATTCTTTGGTCAAAGCAGTAGGTAGCCCACTAAAATTAGAGAAGATACAGATTGCATCTAGCTTTGGGTAAATTGGAAGGTAACACCGTAAAAAAGCATGTGGCTTGGGAACTATTATATCTGTCTTTACTAAAACAATTTGCCAAATTATACTCATAGAACTTTGAACAATGTAAGAACCATAATGTGTAAATTAAGAAGAATAAGAGATATCATCCCAATATTATCTATTTTTAAATGAAACAGTAATGTGTTTCATGCCAACTTTCCCTGAAATATTTAAGTTGTTATATAAGCTTTGATAGTAAGGAGTTATTTGCATATTTTATTATGTAAGTAATTTAACATGTATAATAAGAAATAAAATGATACTAGGTAATTATTAACATTTAATTTTGAAATAAATACTATACATATTAAATTGAATACTTAAACATTTATAATTAATCTTAATAATTTGGAATTTTTCATAGAAATGATTGAGGATAGCCAGGGATCTGATATTGCAGATTATTCTCATGTGAAACAATGCTATGCTTAAGTTACATTTAAAAAGAAAGCAAAATTTTAATTTTCAGTTACGAATAAAGTGTAACAGACAGACCCTCTCTGACCTCCTTATAAAAACACAAAATAATTAATAACAGACCAGAAACAAAAAAATATGTAAATTATGTGTCTCATAACATTATTAAAACTGTGTCACCAAATAGATAATTTCTCTGGCTTAATTATTAGCTTGTTAGTTTAAAAGGCATAGTTTCTATGTTCCAGCTTCACTTTCAATCCGTGCTAATTAACCTCCTAAATAATTTGAGGCTACTTTCATCATACTTTAAATGGTAAAAATAATTCTTAGCAAGTACATGTAAAGCTTTATGCACATGCATATATTTTCACAGACAACATTAAAATAGTATGATTATCTTTAGAAGAAAGATTTCCATACTATGAGTTTTATTTTTTTAAATCTGTACTCAGTATTTTCTCAGAGAGTTGAACATAAACCCTTCTGTGGGGATACACTATAACCTCATAAACCCTGGTTGTTTTGTAGAAGCATCATGTACTAACACATCTCTGGTAGATCTGAGTGAATAATTTTTACTTATAATAATTAGTAAAGTGCATGCATGTGCATATATGTATGTATGAGATGTCTGCATGCACATGTGTGTGTTTGTGTTCTATGTGGGTTTTAATTCCATGCTGCCCATTTCACTGTATTTAGGCCAGTTTAATAAACTAATGGGCTAGGTACCTAATTTCAGATTTCTTAGGAAAAGGACAATCAAGAGTCAAGACTCATCATTATTGTTACTCGTTATTTTTATCATTAAAATTTGTATCTCTGTGGCTACTTTTTAAGATGAAAGTTTGATTAGCAGTTAGCCATGTTAATTTTTGAATAGCAGAGTAATGTTATTAATTACTGCTATGGCCTGAATGTTTGTATCCTCACTAAATTCATATTTTGAAGCCTAAATCTCCAATATAATGATGTTTGGAGGTGGATTTGAGAGGTCCATGAGGACACTGGATGGAGCCCTTCTGAATTATTATTTTTTAGCAATCTGAACTGACTAAGACAAGTACTTAGTAATTTAGTGTTTAGAATAAAAGACTCTCAAAATAAAGAAGTTAATATGACATATTACTAGCATGGACAACAATTCAGAATAAATATATGGAAACTAGACAGTGAAACAAGTGACTGAAGAAAAAGCCTAATTAAAAGCTCTTGGGATTAATTTCTTGAGAAATTACCGTAATGTAGAAAACTGCTAGATGTTCATTTGAAAACTGATGAAAATATTCTAATTGAAATAAACAAATATTGCTTGACGATTTAAAAATTTTAAATAGCTAAATTATAATCACAAAATTTGAAATAAAGATTGGTTAAATCTTTCAAAGTTTCTCCATCCCCCATAGAGTTTCTGAAAGTCAGTTTATCAATTCACATATTTTTCTTCACCATTTCATCTTTATAATGTCAGTTTTTACATTTTCACATTTTCCCTTTGATTTGGTTCCTTACTTTTAACCTTCCATTTTCAAGTGCTCTTCACTTTGAGAAGCACAACAGCATCAAACAACAACAGGGAGGAAGTTTCCCAGGCAGCAATGAAAAGCATCATGGTAATGAAAGGGATAATTGTGGCTCCCTGCCTTTGCTATAATTGAAAATTGAGTATAGAGCCTTTTTCATTTAACTTTATTGCTTGAGTTCAAACCACTGTATAGAAAAGAAAGCAACAGTAGAGTAATTTTTCTAATGTTACTTTCCTGTCCACACAATAATTTGAAACCTAGTATTAAAGTTAAACGGAAGAGGCAATTAAATTTATTCAATTACAGCTGTATGAAAGAAGTATAATTATCAGTTTCATTATTAGAAAGGCATTGCTTGCCAAATATTTGCTTACTAACCTGGCTATTGATTTTCTTTATCAGATTGAAAACAGGTAAGCATTGGAGAGAATGGTCCAGTTATTTAACTTATACCAATTTCCAGAGAAAACTCTGTTATACTATGGTAATTACAGTAGCTGGAATAATGATTTTTGAGTGCTGAATGAGTATTGTGCCTTCTATGGATATTAGGTGAATTTTATCAAATGGCATCTTTCTGTTAAAGTGTCATTAAAAACACTAATAATGCTATTTCAGAGGATAAACATGATATAATCTAGTGAAATGAACACCATGGTATATGTCAGTAATCTTCATTTTAATACTCTCTTAAACTTACTGCACTCTTTGAAAATAAAACATCAAGGTTTGAATGTAAGTCAGATACCCTGGGTTTGAACCCCTTATAACTTCTTTTTAGTCCTATAATCTTGTGTAAACTCTTTAACCTGTTGGTGCATCATTACTAAAGTATGTACAAAATTGTTTTTAAAATATATTTAAAATTATAGACTATTGCTTTTGTTAAACATTAAAAAATGAGACTGGCTATATTTCACACTTGAAACAACTAAAAATATACAAAATGAATTAAATCAATTATTCCATGCAATGGATATGAAAAGGCAGTACTCTTAGGCAGCAAAAGTCTTAAACAGCAAAAGGCAGTAGTCCCTGAGAGATAGAAATAAAATAAAATGAGCACTATGATTATTCAAGCTTTCGCCCTTGAGAGAATTTCTGGTCTTTGGGACAGGGAGAGGAGTCTTTGAGTAGCCCCATTGAATTGAGAAGATAAAGCTTAGTGTTTGAGAAGTTAAGGCTGCTAGGATTCACAGAGTAGAACACGAAGAAAAGAGAGCTGCACAGAGAGATAGTGCTGGAATTCTGCATAGAGTTTTGTATGAGTCTTCAGAAAAATACTGATCAGCAGTGCTCTTCCTGACCAGGAGTATGCTCCCTTCCTGTAAAGGACATAGACTAGTTCTTGTTACCACCCACCACAGTGGAAATTCTCACAATTTATGGGGCATCCAAAATTTTTTTCCTCTATAGTGAGATAAAATTATCCTCCACTAAACGCTACTCTTGCCCCACCTAACGAAGCTTAAAACCGAGAAGTGAGACTGGGTGCAGTGGCTCAAGCCTGTAATCCCAGCACTTTGGGAGGCCCAGGCGGACGGATCAGCTGAGGTCGGGAGGTCAAGACCAGCCTGACAAACATGGAGAAACCCCATCTCTACTAAAAATACAAATTAGCCAGGCGTGGTGGTGCATGCCTGTAGTCCCAGCTAGTCTGGAGGCCGAGGCAGCAGAAGGGCTTGAACCCAGGAGGTGGAGGTTGCGGTGAGCTGAGATTGCACCATTGCATTCCAGCCTGGGCAATAAGAGCGAAACTCCATCTCAAAAAAATAACCAAGAAGTGAAATAATCAAATTGCATTTAAGTCACATAGCTGTATTCCAGGCCAAAAAAACTCGAGTATGGCTATGTGTAGTGGCTCACGCCTGCAATTCCAGCACTTTGGTAGGCTGAGTTGGGAGGATTGCTTAAGCTCAGGAGTTCAAAACCATCCTGGGTAATATAGCAAAACCACTTCTCTACAAAAAATACAAAAATTAGCTGGGTATCGTGGCGTGTGCCTGTAATCCCAGGTACTCAGCAGGCTGAGGTGAGATGATCGCTTGAGCCCAGGAGGTTGAGGCTGCAGTGAGTCGAGATCATGCCATTGCACTTCAGCCTGGGTGACAGAGTGAGACCTTGTCTCAAAAAACAAATAAATAAATAAATAATATATAAAACAAAAAAAAACCACTCAACTGTATTTATAACAATGCAAAATATTCAGCACCCAACAAGATAGATTGCAAAGTCTGGCAGAAAGTAAAAAAATTACTAGCCATGCAAAGAAGAAAAAATCATAACTTGCAATAAAGATACAAAGTGACAACTCAAAATGGGTCCAGAAATAAAATAAATGATGAATTAGTTAATAAGGACATTAAAACAATTATAAAACTATGTTATATATGTTCAAGAAGCTAGAAGAAAAGAATTGATGATGTTAAGTAGTGACATGGAACATGTAAAATAAACCAAAGTAATTTCTAGAAGTGCAAAGTATGAGATGAAAAATACACAGGATGGGATTAACAGTAGATTAGATATTACATAAGAAAAGAGTAGTGAATTTAAAGAAGTAACAATAAAAACAACCCAAAATTAAACACAGAAAGAAAATACTTTAAAAAAAGAACAAAACATAAATTATTTGGACAATGCCAAGTGGCCTGATATATTTAATTAGAGTCCCTGAGGAAGGGGGGAACAAAAAACTTTTTTTTAAAAAAAAAAGTCTAAAAATAACACAAATTTGTTGAAACTATAAACACGTATAAAAAAGTTATTAAGCACAAACACAAGGAACGTAGAAGAAATATACATGACCACATTGCTTACAACCAGTAAAAAGAGAGGAAAGCGTAAAAGCAAACAAAGGAAAAAACATGACATACAGAGAAAAAAAGATAAAAATAGCAACAAATCTTCATGAAACAATGCAACCAGAAGATAGTTGTAAAATTTGAAAACATTTCAAATCACTGGCTGTTCTCACTTCTGACACCAATTTCAAGTGTGGGAGTCCCCAAGATGACCCTCAATTTTGATAATTTACATAGTGGACTCAAAACTCACAGAGAGCTCTTGTACTTAACATAGTCATGGTTTATTACAGCAACAGCAACAACAACAACAACAACAAAAAGATGAAAATAAAAGAAGAGATGCATGGGGAAGTGTCCAGGAAAGTTCCACACGTGGAATTGTCCTCTCCCAGAGAATTTGCATACGATGCTATCTTTCCTGTCAATGCTGTGTTACAATAAACATGAAGAGTATTGCTAACCAGGAAAGCTCCCCAGCTTGTTGGTGTCTAAAGACTTTATTGGAACTTGATCGTGGGGACATGGTTAACTGCTCACATGGATTACTTCAATTCGCAGCCCCTCCAGAGATCAAACTGATACTGCATGAACTATAGCTCCCACCATAAATTACATTGTCAGAATAATGGGCATTGCCCAATGCTCCCAGCTAAACAAAGACAGTTTTCAGCAGGATGTTCCAAAGGTTTAGATGCTACTTTTCATGAGTGGAGGTCAAAAACTAGATTTCTTCTTGGGCAAGGAAAAGTTCTTTGGTATACAACAATGATCGAGATTTCTAAAATACATTAATCCAGAATTCTATATCAATGAAAATATCTTTCAAACTCAAAACAGGAACTTTTTCAGACACACAAAAAGAAATAAATTTAACAATTCTAGTCCCAAGAATAAGAAATGTTCAGTACAATTCTACAAGCAGAGAGAAAATTATGCAGGATGAAAGTCTGTATCTACAAAAGTAGTGAAGAGCACCAGAGCTGGTAGCTATAGGAGTGATACATTTTTTTCTTATTATTTAAATCCCTATGAAAGATCATGATTTTTTAAAGTAAAATAATAATAATGTAATATGGGGTTTATAACATATGTATAAAAGTGCACAACAACCATAGCACAAAGGCTAAGAGAAGAGGAATGAAAGTATACTATTGTTCCCCCAACAAAGCTTAAAAACACAAAGTCAAAGGATCAAACCTTATATGACATAAAATTCTCACATTTTACATGAATTACTATAATATCACTTGATGGGAGACTTTAAAAAGTTTGAAATGTGGAGCATAAATCCTAATGCAGTTACTAAAACAACACCATGAAGAGTTACAGCAGATAAGCTAAGAAAAATAAAATACCTAGTCTAAAATAAATAATAAATTTATATAAAAATAGTAACTTTCTCAAAATATTTTTTAGGATTAAACAAAATGATGCATTTGAAGTACTCAGCCAGGTCCCTCTTACTACATTGTAAATGCTCAATTTGTTATTTTTAATTACTCATTTTAAGTAAACTCTATCACTTCTAACCTTCAGCTCACTCTTCTGAGAAAAGGAAGCAGTCCCAGTGTATACCTCCAAGGTCAATCACAATTGAAGTATTTTACGGTTGTTGCTATGTTGCATTTTTTTTTTTTTTTTTTTGAGGGAGGGAGGGAGGTGGACAGAGTCTTGCTCTGTCACCTAGGCTGGAGTGTAGTGGTTTGATGTCAGCTCACTGCAACCTCCACCTCCTGGGTTCAAGCATTTCCCACACCTCAGCCTCCAAATAGCTGGGACTACAGGTGCGTGTCACCACACCTGGCTAATTTTTGTATTTTTAGTAGAGACGAGGTTTCACCATGTTGGCCAGGCTGTTCTCAAACTCCTGGCCTCAGGTGATCCACCCCTTGGCCTCCCAAAGTGCTAAATGCCTTTTAACAACATCAGGATTCATTTCACCCTATATACGTTTATATTTATATCACATAGCAAACTTCTTAATTTTACTCCAGTTAATTTAGACATATAAATACTTTGTTAGAGGCTATTTGGTAGATCTCAGAAGAACTGGGAAGATAAAGCTCATGTTCAAAAAACTGGCCCAAATTTAGAAGTTTTAGGTGGCAGGGAACACAGACAAAGTCACATAACAAAAACATTCGGTGGAAGCCCCTGCCTCTGCAGATGCTAATGTCATTTTGACCATCACTGACTCCCATTGCTGAATACAGCTTATGCTGCTATTGTATTTCCACTAGAAGGACTAGTTCTCAAACCTGCTTCTTTAAATTGCTTGTTCCAGGTTAAAAATCCTGAGTAGGATCAGCAGATTGAGTCTGTCATTTGTCTGTAGCTCTCTGGAATTTGTGCTGGCACGTGAATGTGGGTGTGTGGTTAGAACAAACAAGTAGACTTCCTAGCTGTTGTATTAGATGATAGCTTTTATGTTTCATCAGTCCTCAATTTATGGAGAATCGCGGCAAAATTCAGAAAGTTTACAAGTTTTGGAGCCCATAGTAAAATCTATTACAAGATTCAGTTCATTTTAATCTGTTTCCACCCCCAAATCTAATATATTCCTTTTCCTGTGATACTTCTGAAATAAAAATAAAACTTATTGTCCATAACATATTGCCACACTCAACCCAACATGTGCTTACTCCCCTTACCCAAAGGAAAAATACCCAAAGTATCATCAAAGAACCCAATAGCATGTCCAAGTCCATGCCCCAGATTTCTTGGTGACATACTTTTCTATTTCTGTTTAAAGAAGAAAAGAAAAGAAATTACCTCAAGTATGTAACATATACATGAAACTAAAGAGAAGATGATCTATGAGTGTCAAAAAGTCCTCATTTCTGCAGTCGATTACAAAGCTATAGCCTTGCTTTACGGTGCTGAACCTCTCACCCCTTTCTACATTCTCTTTGTTTTCAAGTAACACGCAGGTGGCCCAAGTTTTTCAGGTAATGCAGTGACTCAAACTTTCATTGGTGAGATAACTGATATCTTTTTGTTAGGGTCTCTGTATAAAAGAGAATTATTTCCATGAAATAATTTATTTTGCTGTTTTGTGACTACATGCCATGGAGTGACTATACCTTTTAATACTGAAGGGAATTTTACTGCCTTTAGCACCAATTAAGCCAAATAATCAAGCTTTCTCCCCCATATTCCTGAAGTTTTGTCATCTACAGACCCACTACATACATCTTTCTATTCATGTTGTAAAAATTAGAAAGAGCTTTTCATTAACTTAAGTAGATTGTTTCTTAAGTATTATAGCTTCCTAAAGTTTTCTCTTAATCAGCGTTTCTAATGCAACTCTTTCATTTTAACTTTCATAATTTTACCCCTTTATATGTATTCAGTTCTTCTTATTATAAGTTGTCTGTTCCACTGAATTACTACTTAGCTTGTGAAAATAAGATAAATGTCTAATTTTTTGTATCTATATCTCAGATAGTTCCTGGTGTATGACTATGTAGGTAAAAATGTTTGGCAGTTGTTGCAGCATTTATTCAAAGCTGGGTCTGCTGAGAATGAATAAATATCAGGATGTAAATGGACTAAATAGAAATGTCCATGTAATAAAGGAAAACAAAATGGACATTTTATAGAATCAATAAATACTAATAGAAAATGTGAAATAACAATGGTAAAACACCCAATTAATTATTTATGTGGGTATGTTTATGAGATACCACTCAGAAGGAATTACAGGTTTTTAAGAACATAAAAATAACCACCTAGGCAAATAGTTGCCAGATGAAGCACTCAAAAACTATTGCTCTTCTGAGACTAGAATATTTTGTGGGGCAATTGAGACTTTTTCTGGATTTTGGTAATACTAGTAATAATTATTTATTTTTCTTTCCCTTTTTTTCCTTTTCTTTCCCTTCCATTTTCTTTATTTCCTATTTGCATATACCCCTCTATTTTTTTATTTTCAAACTTACCGTGAGAGTTCATAGTTTCTCCATGGTTGCTTAAAGGCAAGATCTAAATTTAAATAGTAAATATTTCTTAAAGAATCTAGAACTGCCATCAGGTTCTTTAGAGGACTGGGTATTTCCAGGAATTACATTTTTGGTGTAAAATAAATAAATAAATAAACATATAAATCGTGCTTAATCACCTAGAAAGATATATTTAATATATGAAGAGATTATCTTTAATGCATGTTGTGCAATTGAAACTGACATTATTATTAAAGCATCCTATTTTGGACTTTTTTTAGTTTGTAATGTAAATAACAATCACAAATATTATTATAAAACTCTGGAAAGCATACAAGAAAGTTATCTTTACTGCTGTTTTACAGATAAATGTATTTAGTGACAAGGAATTAAAAATTTGTACCTAGAATCAAGTAAATGTTAAGTGGCTAGAGGAATATTTGGTAGAAGTTTTTCTCAAGCCAGATTCAGGCTCTGCCTCCATAGTACTAAACAGATTCAGGGGCACATGGCCATTTGTCGAAGTGCTGGTGAAAATGACAGGCAGTTTAAGAATAGCTGTAGGAAAAGAGAATAGCTCAGAGAAAATACTCCTGAAGTTTTGCCTGTTGGCTTTTCTATGGAAGAGTAGAAGTTTCTTTTTTTTTCTCTCTCCAGTGGAATACCCCCAGTAGAAAAAAATAAAAATCGTTGTGTATTGAATACATAATAAGCCAATGCTCAATACTTTTCAGAAAGGGAAATATAAAACAAGACAAAATATTTGAATACTAAAAGAAAAATAGAAAAAAAGTAGAAAATGTGTTAGCCTTCTTTCATGTGGCTTTAGTCTATCTGTCTTCTTTTATGTATAGATAGTCTACATCATTTTGGTTATTGTGGTTGTAATTTCTCTTTCTGTATTTTTGTTCTAGCTAATTCTAGTTGTTATTTTTAGACGGCAATAAGCTTTAATAAGCTATTTGATCATTCTTGCTTTTCATGTCTGTAGAAGATTTGTTTTATTTATTGTTACAATGTTTTGAATCAAGTTTTGCCTGGAAAATCTTTTAAGGCTAATGAGCCATAATATTTATGTTGGGCTATTATATATAGATGAAACAATTCTTTGGTCCTACATTCAGTACTCAAAGTTCTTTCTTTCAATTATTTATAAATGTTAATTCATCATTTTACTATATCTGGATATGCTATTAGGAAGTTTGCCATAAATCTGATTTTTGTTCTTTTAAAAGTGATTTCCTATTTCTTTGTTTTTCTTTGACATAAATTTTATCATGTTTTCTATATTCTGACTAATGTGAATTTGAAAACTGTTATCTTTAATTCTTGAAAGTGTGTATTCATTAATACGTCAAATGTTGTATCTCCTTTTTCAAAATCATCTTCCCTGTCTGGGCATATGTATATCCCTCCTCAGTATTTTTATCCTATATTTAATATCATTTCATCATTTTCTGCTACTTTTTGGTGGAATTGTTCTTCAGTCTGATTTTTTAGCTACTCATTTATTTTTCAGTGTATTAATCCTAAAAATTTTTATTTATCTATATCTTTATCCACTAATACAGAAAGATAATCTCCAATACTATAAAATTTAAACAGAACAGTTCTACTTAGATTTTTTTCTATTTCCCAATCTTATTTCATTTTGATAAAATCTTCTTTTTTAACTTAAATGTATTGATTTTTTTGTTTTAAATTATCATCTATTAGTTACAGTATTTCAACTTCAGATGGACTTCACTGTACAGTTTGTTATTTTTCTTCAGGCATTTTATTTTGTGGTGTCTAGTATTTTGGTGTGAGCTCATATTGCCCTTGGGGAAATTGACTATTCTGTACATAGTGATATAGGACATATTTTGAAGCCTGAATTCTGATCTGTGTCTGCCCTAGTGAATTTAAAGACATAGAAAGCAGAGAGGCATAGGCATCACTCCCACAAGACAGACATTTGGTTGCCACTCTATAAAGTAACTCTTCAGGTTAGATTTCACCTTCGGCATTTAGAAGCAGCAGTTTCATTTCCAATCTACCAACCCTTAGAGATTAGAGTGAGAGTGATAGCAATAATTCCTGAAGGCAGCTAGACATTCCACACATATTTTCATCAACTCTTCCCCCACAAAAGGGATGCCTGACATGACACTGACTGGGCTTGCAATTTGGGCTTTAAGATCATGATTTGTTTTTCTCTTTTTCCTCATAACGTTGCTTAAATGTTGCATCTCTACATAGAGAAGGATTTACTGGAAGTTACTACCATCCCTGCATCCCATAAACTTCCCTGTTGAAATTTTTTCTCTATTATTCAAAATGGTGTAGCTCAGTGGCATATATTGGAACCCTTGATTCACTTTGCATAGCCAATGTTTGTGATGCTTTGTACTTAATAGAACACTATCAAACTAGGGTTCTTCCATGACCATTACAAAACTAGCAAAGGCTTTGACATAGAAACTTCTCAATTATATTCCTATCTGCAAGTAATATGCAGTCCTTCTTAGAAGAGAGGAAGCACTACAATCTGCAGGCCCAGCCCTACATTTTGCAGAGTTAATGGCAGGAGTAAAAATGGAGGCACGGAGACATATCTAAAGATTTAACATTTATAAACAAAGCTAACAGAGGCTGTTAAATGAGATACCTTCTATCCCTTTCCTTGAATATTTACATATAAATGTGTAAAGATATTTTTAAATAGCTTTAATAGCTAAATGCTATTTTAAATAGCTGTAAAGTTAAAAATGTAAAATAAGGCTGAATTTAAAAATTTTTTTGCACATATGAGTGTTTTGCTGTTTTGCTAGTGATGTTTGAATGGATAATAAAATAAAAACATAATAAATTCATAAAATTGTATGCTTTTATTTTGTGCATATTATTTTTTCTTGCTTTTATGTCAGAAATTGTTTGGATACATTAAAGATCAAATACTTTATAATCAATGGAAAGTGATGATGCAAAAGTATAAAAATATAAATCTATTCAAAGAAGACAAATATTTAATTACTTAAAAAGAAGAAAATTAGAATGTTGAAATCAAAATATTACAAATTATTAGATGTCTCAAAGTGATTTTACTCCAAAAATTCAAAAGATTACATTAGAATTAAAATCAAAATATAATTATAGTAGTTCCAACTTTCAAGGAAACAACATAAACTAAATTTTTACCTATTTTCAAAATTTTAAAGAAATCTTATTGAATATTTAAAAAATAAAATTATTAACAATACTGGTTCAACATCTCTCTGGCTGACAATGTAAAGAGATTTGGCATAATGTTTCACCAATATTTTTGTCTAGAAAAAACTATGAATACACGTTTAAGATCATGAGTTATTGTTATGACTGTTTCTCGGCATCATGTGAAATTGTAAATGTCAAGTTAACTTGTTATTACCCTCTGGAATCATGAATAAAACACAAAGAGAAGGAGGAGGTGGGGAGAGGAAAAGGAAGAATAAAAGATATTTACCACTACTAGAAGATGATTTTAAAGTTGTATAAGTGCATTAAATAATTTGTCTTTTTATGATGTAAGTTCTTTCACTCAATCCTTCCTACACTCTGAAACAGTGTGCATCATCTGAATTAAGAGTAACATAATTCAAAGAACTTCATAGGTTTTGGGAGAGTCACCCTGTATTAGTCTGTTCTCACACTGCTAATAAAGACATACCTGAGACTTGGTAATTTATAAAGCAAAAAGGTTTAATTGACTCCCAGTTCCACGTGGCTGGGGAGGCCTCACAATCATGGTGGAAGGTGAAGGAGGAGCAAAGTCATGTCTTACATAGCAGCAGGCAAGAGAGCATGTGCAGGGAAACTCCCCTTTATAAAACTATCAGATCTTGTGAGACTTATTCACTATCATGAAAGCAGCATGGTAAAGACATGCCCCCATGATTCAATTACCTCCCACCAGATCCCTCACATGACATGTGGGAATTATGGGAGCTACAACTGAAGATGATATTTGGGTGCGGACACAGCCAAACCATATCACACCCTTTCATTTGACAATACAGGGATAGAGCTA
This sequence comes from Hylobates moloch, assembly GCF_009828535.3. Taxonomy (NCBI): domain Eukaryota; kingdom Metazoa; phylum Chordata; class Mammalia; order Primates; family Hylobatidae; genus Hylobates; species Hylobates moloch. The sequence goes on from NW_026652306.1 coordinate 992,382, forward strand.
GGAAGAATTATTTCACTGAGGCCTAATCATTGTTACTGATGAGAGCAGCTGTTTAGAGTCACAAGTGTTTTCTGTACCAGATATAAGCTCTAGATTCCGAGTTAAACAAAAAGTTAACCACTTGTTTTTTAATATATTTATTTTTACTTCTTTGTAATAGGTGGAGACTTCTGAGAAACCCAATCCTCTTGTCTAAGTCTAAAGACAATACTGAAAAACAATTTTTTTTTCAAATATCAGTTGCAACCTGAAACATTTATAACAATGCTCAGCACATACTAGCTGACTAATAGATCTTTTTGAATGAATGTTATTATTATCATCATGTGATTTTAGGTAAATGCCTAATAGATATACTAATTATTTCTCATTCTGATCTGAAATTTTGCTAATTAGTATTCATACAATTTTATGATGAGAGATAATTCTCTCTGGATCTCTCACATATTTGAATGTTTTACACACAGAAGCACTGACTGCCTTTTTTGTGACTATCTTTACAGAAATGTTTGTGCAGCAATCAGCCTTAAAAATAGTGTCTCCCTCTGAAGCAGAAAGCTAGTTTACTTATTTTCCAGTTTTAATAAAGATAGTATCTTCCTCCGGAGCAAAGGTAGACATGCTAACTTACATTATAAAATATTCAATTACGTAGTATCAGTTTCCCTTGCCTGTACTACAACCTATTGCTTGTATAGCTATCATCTAGCCCTCTTCATGTTTTTCTGTGAGTATTGGAGTTTAGGGAACCAGCACAAGAAAAATCTGATGCTCTGGTTACTGCTATTGCTGTGAGTAATAAATTTCTTTGACTCCGACTCTAGAGTCTCATTTTTACTGCCAGCATCCATGATCCTGTGACATAACTAGATAGCTGGAAAGTGGTGTAAGATCTCAGACCAGGTACAGCTTTCCTGGTAAACACAGGATCATGATACTGATAGAGGCATGGCTTTAGCAAGAGGAAAGGTAACGTCATCCCACGCTCAGTAATGGAACTTGAGGGAAACCCATGAGAATCATTATAGAAAAAGCTGACAAAATTGTGTAGCCAACTGAGTATAAAGGGTCCTTCACTTATTTGCCAGTTACGAGTTTTGTGACCATTGGGTAAGTAAATATACATTTTTTAAATACATACATATATTTTATGTTGTCAGTAATAAAATGACAACAAATTCAATTAAAAATAGGTAAAACATTTGAAGACATACTTCCCAACACAAGATAAATGAATGTCCAGTAAGCAGCTGAAAATGTATTCAATAATTCATCATTAGTAAAATGCAAATTAAAACCACAATGAAATACTACTGTTGAAACAACAATGAGATACTACTAAACACTCACTATAATGTTTAACATTAAAAGACTGAAAATGCCTATTATTGACATTTTCATTAGTTGTTTGTGGGACTATAAAAGACCACAATCACTTTAGAAAATAGCCTGAAAATTTCTTATAAACATATACTTAACATATAATCCACTGATTCTATTCCTAGTTATTTGCCCAAAAAATGCAAAAATATGTCAGTACAAATACTTGTACAACATGTTTAAGACAGCTTTCTTTAAAAATACCCAGAAATTGGAAACATCCCAAATGTGCATCAATAGGTAAAAAGATAAACAGATTGTGTTATATCAAAACTTGATTTACTGCCCAAAAATAATTAGGAATGAACCACTGATTCACTAACACGGATGAATCTGAAAAATATTATGCTGAGTGAAAAATGCCAATTGCAACTGAGTACTCTCTGGATGATTCCATTTATATGTAATTCTAAGAATGGCAAAATTAATCTATAGTGGCAAAATATAGACCAGTGGTTACCTGAAACTGGCAATGTGAGGGACTTACTACAGAGAAATATGAAAGAACATTTCAGGATGACACAAATGTTCTATATCTTGATTGTGGTGGCGTATATTTGTCAATATCAATTGAACTTTTATGTTCAGATCGTGTGTGTTTGATTGCATGTAGATTATACTTCAAAGCTTTTAATTTTAAAATGGAGTGAGTTTATGTCAATAAAATGAATGGTCCAAGAAAAAAATGGTGATTTAGAAAGAGTGCATAATATTTTTCAATAATTTTTAAAATATACTTTGCTTTTCATTCTAAATACTTAATCAAAGCACTTAGAAGAATCAAAGGGCTGTTGTTATTTAGCCAAAAAGAGCAGAATTGTGTTATACAAAGAATCTCTTGAAAAGTACAGTGCATATAAGAAACAAAAATAAACAAAATAGTGAGAATACCAAGGTTTACTTTTTCATGTTTGGTATTTAATATCTGTTTCCTTCTGTGAAACTAAAACTGTCTAAGGTCAGATAACTTTTTTCTTATTTGTTGCTAGTGCTTGGCACACTGCTTGACTTACAGTAGGAAATCAAATCGTCATCTGTCACCTGAACGGCTATGTCAGTATCTTATTTTATTTCTTCTAGACCAAAAACGATTTCTTGGTGTTAACAGGCAGAGGCTCTTTTTAGACCAATTTTACAAAATGGAGTCAGTTACATTGTCCAAATTTACCTTCATTATGTGTAGGCATCGGCTGCGCTGCTAAGACCCATTATGGGTCACCATAGAAGTCCACAGGCACCGGCTCTCTCAGAGCTGCAACTCTGTATTTGACCATTACTCAATAGGGTTACAAAGCCGTGAAAAACAAATTCAACAATTGGCTCTCAGACAAGGCTTGCACTGGAGAGAGAAAGAAGATATGAAGGTCAACAATTTATAGTGAATATAATTACATTGCACGTAACTAGAGTTGATGCTATTATGGAAGAAATGACACAGCAGTGAGGTTTTTCTATCATTTTATATCTTGCCACCCTCTTATCAGCGCTCATTTCACTTTTCACTAGTTATAAAATTGACAGCATTTGCTGCAGTTTGTACAGCTTTTCAGGATAGGCAATTTTGAGATAGTTTTCCTGAGTGCCCGGTTGAGTTAGTACAGAAGAAATATAGCATAGGTAATATGTTCAGATTTGCCAAATTATCAAAAGTACCAAATAGATTTGCCCTGTGATCAAAAAGTAGCCCAAAATTGTGGGTTAAATGATGAAATACAGAGGAAATGAAAAGAATAATTTTTTCAGCCAACCTAAGAAAATAGAACAAAAATTTAATTCTTTGCTAATATGTATCTATATGTGTGTACATATGAAAAGGATTAAATTTTCTTAGGTGGATTGAAATAATTATTTTTTCCATTTCCTCTATTTCATCTTTTGTCCCACAATTTGAGGCTACTTTTGGTCACAGTGCAAATAGATATAGAACTTTTGATAACTTGCCAAATCTGAACATATTATAGTTATACATAATATATATGACTATTATTATATATGATTATACTCATATACATGTAATATATATGGCTACCAAATATATGTTTTTTATATATGACTATATAATATAGGAGCTTAATATATATATACTGAATATATATAATATATAACATTGAATCAATGTATAATAATAAATACAACTGAAGTGGTGCATCTTGAAACTTAATTGAGTTATATCTGTATCATGTCATCTTCTTGCATTTGGAACTGAACTGGTAAACTAGGATTTAACCACCCTGATCCAAGGACTCAAATTTGAGAATGCAGCTTCCTAAGATGAAAGTAATCTCCTTCAATGGCTCTGATAGGGGAATTATATCACTTTTAACAGTCAGTTTTTCATCCATTGTCACATCTCACTTAAATCACTTAGATTCTCTAAACAAGCGTTTGAGGTTTATTTTAAAATATTTCTAAAACACTTCAATTTCCATTGGACTTATCATCTCCTGGCGTGGATAACAAAGCAATGAGGGCAAGGCAGGCAGCCAGCAAAACTGGAAAGCAGGGAATGTGCATTGTTGCTGTCACCAGTCTCTACGCTCACAGGCTGTATATCACATTAATGATATGTGTTCATCTCCCACACAGCCTAACACCCCAAATTACTCAGCTTATCACACCTTCAAAACCTGCTATGAGCAGAGTTGCTGAAGAAATTCTGTAGGCATGCATGACTATTCAGCTTCCACATGCTGTGCTTCTTAGAACTTATTTGCACTTAAGGAATGTAGATTGCAGCTGAGGAAATAAGGTTAGAATGCATGATTTCAGACATCAGTGAATTTACAAATTTCTGACAAAATCATGAATGTTGCTGCCTAAATCAATTCATTACTAAAGAGTGACTTTCCGTGAAAATAAGACGTCTAAGAAATGACTCCAATTGGATAATCTTCATACTATGCATACGTTCTGGGACAGATGACCCGGGTATTAACCTCATTTTTAGGAGCTCCATTTCATTTACATAAATCATTTGATACATTAAGCTGATTTAAAACAAAAGGGGACAGATTTTTATCTTTTGAATATGTTTTAACCATAAATCTCCATGTTTTAAAAGTATGGAACTTGAATGACTGAACAATATTTTGAAAGAAAAAATACAATATTTTTCTTGCAGTATATAGAGAGAATGAATAGAATTGCAGACATGGAAAAAAACCTACGAAGTTGGACTGCTTCAGTGAAATTCTAATGGCATAAATTCCTACCAGTAGTGTGGCCTTGGGCGTGCTCTTGTATAAACCATCTGTGCCTCCGCTGCTCATTTGTGAACTCCTTATTTATCCTGTTTAGTAAACTGGAGGTAACAATAGAATTCGGATCATTGAATTGTTGTGAGAATGAAATGTGTTAATCCATGTGGAATGTGTTACATGTGGGTGATACAAACAAAACATTGAGTTAATGTCAATCCTTATCTTTCCTGGGCAGGATACATTTAATATTGAGTGGAATGGTCATAGCTGCTAGCTCAACTGAGATGATTAATGAAGTATACTTAAATTGAACAGTAAATTACTTGCACAGTTATCATCTCTTCTAAATACTTACAAAATCATATGAGATATAACTGCTTTTCACAGGTGTGGAAACTTAGGCTCTTGGAAGCCAGGAAACTCAAACAAAGTCACATGCTAATAAGCAGTTAAGTTGGGACTTGAACTTGAAATTTTTAGGCTAGAGTGCCTTCTCATAAACCACAGTTGCTGTCCCTGAAGTATCCTGTCCTGATGAGCTGGGAATGCAGGGGGAATTGTTATGAATGAGAGGCTTCCTCATGGCCTGTGAAGGACTTTAATGTACCAAACACACTAGACTTTATTTAGGTATACGCTTGTCCCCCGAGTCTGATGAGATTGCTGTGGCAATCGCTGGCTGAGTGTGACCTTAAACCTTCAAAGACCTGTGAGCCAGTTACACACCTTCCGTGCTCTGTACTCATAAGAATCACATTTAGATTCTAGCTGCAGTCAGAGAAAACTAAGTTAATAAGACATTACTGACCTCAAAATGTATCCAGGAAATTGAGTTAAACTTTGATGTGAAGGTTAAATTGACCTTTAGCAGAATGGTTCTCTAATTTTTCTTCTTTCCCTTTTCTCTATGTGCCTTGTCTCTATCTACCTTTCCATTTATCATTGTCTAAGGGCATTATTTCATCTTTTTTCTAAGCCTTTCTCTCTTTCATCCTTTTTCTTTCAACCTAAGCTTCACATATCTTATTTCCTTTAAAAATTATATTCTGTGAACTATCTTCCTGTATTTATCTTACACTTTTATATTTCTATTATATCTCATATCCTTGGGAACTTAGTAAGTTTTTAGGAAGACTTGCTTAAGATTTTATAGTTTTAGGGCCTGACAGGTAGTTGCAGATCATTTATTTTTTTTATTTTACCTATGAAGCCACAAAGGTTGAGTAATTTTTTTTAAGTATAAACAGTTTTCCAGGAGATTTATCACGTAATTCATTTATATTTCTATAGTTCCACTGCTATATATTATTTCACCAATTTCTTTACCATGTTTGGGCCACTTGAAATACCTTGCTTTCAGGATCTGCTTAGTATCTACTGTTGTCTGCCTTTATTTTTTATTTTTTTTTTTTGTATTGACATTTTGCAGATTAGAGATCATCTTACTGATATTACTCAATGCTGTTCTTTACTGAACAAAGTACTTACAAAGTACTTTTTTGTTGATCTTAAAAAGGACTTGTGGTAAAGTGAATTTTTTTTTAATTAGTAATCTTTATTTTTTATTTCACAGCAAAGTTGAGTGGGGAATACAGAGAATTTCCATATATCCATATCCCCATACACATGTACAACCTCTCTCACTATGGATCCTCCACCAGAGTGGCCTATCTGTTACAGTGAATGAAACTACATTGTCACAGGGTTATCACCCAAAGTCCGTAGTTCACATTGAGGTTCATTCTTGGTATTGCACATGCATGATTTTTAACATATGCATAAAGGCATGTATTTGCATAAAGACAGTATTGAAATATTTATTAAACAGAATAGGTTCTTGCATCTGTGGTTCTGTGCCTGGTATTAAATTGAGAACATTCTTCCTGCTGCTTCAAATATTGCTTCTTTTCTTTTTTTCTCTTTTTTTTTCTAGTTTTCCCAATAGGCGTATTTGCCATTGTGTAGTTGTTCCACAGTCCTTGAGTATTTTTTTTCCATCTTTCTCCTCTTTGCTTTTCAGTTTTGAAAGTTTCTATTGTCATATCCTCAAGCTCAGAGATACTTTCCTCAGCTGTGTCTAGTCTGCTAATGAGTCCATCAAAGGCCTTCTTCATTTCTGTTACAATGTTTTTATCTCTAGCATTTCTTTTAAATTCTTTTTTAGAACTTCCATTTCTTCATTTACAATAGCTGTCATTATTGCATGTTCTCTTTATTTTTCCTACTAAAGCTATTGCATATTAATGATAGTTTCAGAAAATTATCGGTTTGATAATTCCAACATTTCTGCCATGTCTGACTCTGGTTATGATACTTGTTTGGTGTCTTTAAACTGTGTTTTATATCTTTTAATATGCCTTGTAATCTTTTGTTGAACGATGAACGTGATTTACTGTGTTAAAGTAACTACAGCAAACAGGTCTTTAAAATTATAATGGTAACATGTTGGGAGAGGGAAATTATTCACTATAGTCTTTAAGCCATATTCTCAAGTTTTTGTGTGGGCTTTTTTTCTTTCTTATCTATGTTCTTTATTACAGTTATATGGTGTTAAAACTATTAAATGTATAATTCACACAGCAAAAACCTAAATTAAAATAGAATTACGTACATCTCTATGCTTAATAAAGGAAAAATACACCATTCATTTATTTTTGTCTTACTACAGAGAAACTTAACAGTGCTGTGAAAAGATTTAACCAAAAAATTTTATTGCTGATGGTAACTGTGGTGATTATGATGGCAGGGGTGTGAAAAAAGAAAGGAGACCTGTGGATAAGTATTAATTTAACAGATCAAGAATAGAAGGATATTGGGAAAGAATTTAATAATTTAAGTGGAAAAAATAAATAGTACATATAGATGTTCCATAAAAACTGACATGTTGTAAATATTAAAGACCAGTATGGCTTTTATTCAATAAGTTAAAGAAAATAGTGCTGAAAATAACCCCCAAAATGTAGGCATGAAAAATATGATTTTAGCCCACAGAGTGTATGCCAAAGATTTTGCATTGGATTATAAGCAGAATCAGAGGCCATTCTGAAGAGTTTTGATATGTGGAATGAACTAATCCAACTTACTTATTTTTAAAAAAAGACTGCTCCAGGTGCTGTGTGAAAAATGGATGGTGATGGAGAAGAGTCAAATTACCACAGCATTGGAATCTATTTCCATATATGGGAGCAAAATAATTTCCAGCTGGAACCAAGTTTCCTGCAGAAATTTATTCATTTCTCTTCAGAGGGATTTCAGAAAATAACATTTTGTTATTAACAGAATTCTTTATTACTGCAAACAGCAAACAACTGTGTAAATCTGCAGAAATAAAATGTTCACAAATTGAATGCATTCGCAGTTAAAAACCAGAATTGAATTAAGCCTACATTCACCAAAATATAAAATATTTTATATGATAATATGAGTAAACAAATGCTTGATTGTAAGAATACAAAATCTATTTAAATTTCAAGAGTAATGTTTATGAAATTAATCATCTAAGCCACTAGCTATTATCTGGGGGCTGTGGATACAGTAATGTAATGATTATATTATGCTCATCACTGGAAGAATTGAGTTAAAAAATGGTTAAAGTAGTTTTGAAAATTGGGTAGGGGAGTCAAATTACAGTTTTAAAGATGGAAGTCATATGTGCCAATAATATAAATCAAAACCAGCCATCTTTGATACAGTGTCAGATGTTAAGAAAATTAACATTTGATATCTGTAAATGTTCACTGACATAATTGTTCACTAACCTGTTTACCCTGTTATCACAGCCAGGACTTAACCTTAGGGATGTTCTATTTATTTTTAGATCAATAGGAACTATGCCTTAGACTAGGTAAAGAAATGAGGAATGTGCCAAAACTATTTCGGGGTTTATTTCACTAAGAAATCTGGTTCCAGTGACGAGTAATTCTGACAGGTATTTTTTAAGGTAATTAACCATCATTCCTTATATTCAGTGGTGAATTTACATTGTCAAAGATAGACTGTGGTTTGGCATGTGATAAAGTGATCTTAAACTACTCTTTCTGATATGTAGATGACTTTAAGTAATTATGCCATCTTTTGTGAGTCCAATAAAATGAGGATGAAAGGAATGGCCTGTTCGAGCATGAATGACTGCCTTTTTTTCTTGACATTTAGATATTGTATTGTTTTTATCAATGTTACTTCTGAAATGACTAAATTAAATCATGGTCTAAAGGCTATAGGAGTAGCTATTTTCCTACATGGAATATTTTTCATTTTTAATATACCATACCTAATTTAAGTGTATTATAAAATGAAAACAAACAACAAAACTTCAAAATAAGCCAACAATAAAATACTAAGCGAGAGTTAGTATTTGTAAATAAAACTTTCTGATGAATTTGTGTTTTTAACTTAAATGTCCTCAATTTTATTTTGCATTATGTAACCTTTTAATTTAGTAACAGAAGCCTCAGAAACAACTGGTTACACCAAAAAATTGGCATAATGGCATTGTTTTGTAGTTGAATGTAAATTCATTTCCAAGTACATTAATCTTGCTTTTAATTCAGTAGAATTTTTCCTCTGAGGCATTTGCAGTTTGTCAGCTCTTCACTAAAGCAGATATATGTTGTGCAGTATAATATACTTTCCTGACTAGATTTCAAATTAACCTTTTTCTATCAATTGTAAAATGCAATACTTGACCACTAAAGGTACTATTAACACCTCTGAGGTTCAGCGTGTTATTAAACTTAAAGCAAATCAACGAAGTTCATGTTAAGATCAGATTAAAGATTTACACTCTGTAAAAGGTTAAGCAAATTTCCATGCTTTTTGATATTTTTAATTTGCATCTTTAATAAGCTGTAGCATCCACAGAGCTTCTGGCCTCATTTGCAGATGTCTCAACACAAAAAAACTTGTTTGTTTGTTTGTTTGTTTCCCCACAATGTCAAAATATTCTAGGTCAGAAGTTTAAAGTCTCTGGAGCACCAACATGAGTAAGCCACCAAATTTTAATACTTTAAAGAAATTCAGACTTGATGATGATACAAAAAGGACTGGGCCCTTTTTGCCCTCATCCCTCTTTCTTTACCTAATACTTCCTTGCCCACTGTTACTGACCTCCCTTTTGTATTTTGACCTAGAAGCAGAGGTCCTATGAGTTTCTGAACATAAAGAAAAGGACTGGACCTAAGCAGAAACTTGAGCATTAACTACTTCAGACCACTAGGGGATTCTTCTGTAACACTTTCTACTGAGTTAGTGCAGCTTTCAAAATTGTCAAGTTTTCCCCTGAGGATAATTTAGACAATGAGGCAGTCTGTGCTTTAAATTTTCTTCAGTGGCTAAAAGTACTCCTTTTCTCACTAGGTGTTAAAGGATGCACTTGAATATGGACTTATTTAGGTCACTAGGGCATCCCAGAACCAATTTGCAGCAACAAGGTGTTAGGAGAGCATATTAACTCTTCAGACTATTAAGATGCCATTTCATCTGCACAAGTCAATGCACTCTTCAAGCTACCTATTTTCCTTCCACTAGGGAATTCTGCAATCAACTGGAATAAAGAGTTAAGTAAGTATTTTCTTTTTAAAGACTCTGCCTCAAGTGACGAAGATGTGACTTCAAATAGAAGGTCTTAATAAAAAAAGAGTATTGTTTTAGTGATTATATTGGAGGAGATTAGTCAGAGGGCTTCAAGTATATCTATCATAAAGTGTGTTTGTGTAAACTCTTCTTCATATTCACCACTAAGCTTTTAGTTTTCAGGCCTGTTTATATTTGACATAACTTTCCTTTTATTAAATGAAATTTTCAAATGTACATTTAAGGCAAACAGACAAATAATAATCCAAATGGTTTCTTAGAAGCACTGTGTTTTTCTATTAATGTTGAAGCAAAAATCGAACTGTAGCACTTGGAGGTTGCTATGCTTTGAATGTGTCTCCCAAATTTAATGTGTTGTAAACTTAATCCCCAGGGCAACAGTGTTGAGAAGTGGATCCTAATGGGAGGTGTGTAGGTCATGGGGGTTCCATCCTCATGTATGAATTAATCTCATTATCATGGAAGTGAATACATTATCCCAGGAGTGGATTTATTTTAAAAGTGAGTATGACCTCCTCTTGCCCTCTCTCACTCTCATCCTCTCTTGACCTTCCATCTTCCACCATGGAATGACACAGTAAGAAAGTCCTCACCAGATGCCAGCTCTATGCTGTTGGACTTCTCAGTGGCCAGAACCATGAGCCAATAAATTTATATTCTTCATAAATTACCCAGTTTCAGGAATTCTGTAATAGCAGCACAAAAGAACTAAAGCTAAAAGGCAAAATCAAATAACCATGTCAAGATACACAGTCAAGGGAGCTTCTATTGAGTCCAAATATAATGTGTGCCAGTATCAAATAGTCAATAAATGCTGTCTCACTCTGTACCATTAATTTACATGATCAGGTACAATATCTACTCTAATATCATTTTTTTGAGCATCATATATTAATTAGATACCAAGGGGTTAAACTGAGTTTGTATGACAAACTGAAAGCTAAGTGGTCGTGGAAGCTATGGGTCTATAGTTTAAAAATAAGTAAAGAAAAGGTAAACTGTCTAAACTAACTACGCACACACACACACACACACACGCGCGCGCATAAATACACACTTGCAGACATACTTAGAGCCAAAAGCATACTGGTATGTATGGGAGAAAAGAAAGTGGTAAAGAAAGAAACATGTTCATGTCACTTTTACCCTTCTCTTAATAATCTTACTGCTTTTGCTGTAAGAATAAAAGTTTGAATTCAGTTTCAGTTGCTTTTTAATCTCTGAAGAACTTTTATGAGAGATTCTTTAAAAAAAAAAAAAAAAACAGAAAACAAATGTGTGTGTCTTTCATTATTTAAAATAATTATATTCATTGAACGGCAAAGACATTCTTAAACTGGAAATTATCATGAAGGAAACTCGATATTCTGGAGTTGGCATATCAAATTTGGTATGTGGATGTGGGCATGTGTGATTTGGGGAAAGAGAATACATTGTGGTTAAGGCCTTGGTCTCTGAAACCAAACTACCAGTATTTAAAACTGACTTCAGTGACTTAGCAGTCCTGTGACATAGTCAGTCAATGTACTATTGTCTCTGTGTTTAAGTTTTCTCGTTTTCGAAGTGATGATAATATAAGACCTGACTAGCTTCAGAACACTTTTGTGAGAATTAAATGACTTAATATATGCAAAGTATTTAAAACAGTGCTTGGTACATAAAAATTGCTGGAAGTTATTCAGATATAAAACTGATAGATTAATATTAGTACAAATTCTAAATATTTTCTTATGTTTTATTTCCTTCCTAATAATTCTGATTTCAGTAATACTCTCAGATAATCCTTTAGTGCACAATTCAGTTCACATTTGAAGGCCCATGTAAAGTCTTCCTTGTTTGCTCCAATGCAAAGTAATTTCTCTTTTTCTAAACTTCTCTATCACATATAGACTGCTGCACTTAGTTGCACAATGTCCCTTGCAACATATATCTTTTTTTTTTTTTTTGGATACAGAGTCTCGCTGTCGCCCAGGCTGGAGTGCAGTGGCGCGATCTCGGCTCACTGCAGGCTCCGCCCCCCGGGGGTCACACCATTCTCCTGCCTCAGCCTCCCGAGTAGCTGGGACTACAGGCACCCGCCACCTCACCCGGCTAATTTTTTGTATTTTTAGTAGAGACGGGGTTTCACTGTATTAGCCAGGATGGTCTCAATCTCCTGACCTCGTGATCCGCCCGCCTCGGCCTCCCAAAGTGCTGGGATTACAGACGTGAGATACCAACTTTTAAAACCTGCTATCAATTCATTCTGTCTTCCATAAAATCTTAGTCCCTCTTGCTTCAATGAAAGTCCATTTCTTCTTGTACTGAAATTTGTGAAAATGATGAACAGCTGGGCATAATCATTCATATAATCCTAATACTCAAACCTTTATGTCAGTTACCTTGTGATTTTCTTCTCTGTGAACTAACTACAAAACCATAAAGTGTTTCCTGGTCATTGTTTCACCCAAAATCTTGTTACTGCATTGTTCAAATACCAGTCCCCTCTTTCTTTAAAATGCCTTCACTTCTGTTCTCTGGTTCTCTGGGACCACTTTCTCACCTTCTTTCCCAGTATTCCAGTAAGTCATCTAGTATTGATGTGTTCATTGAAGAGATATGGTCTGTTTCACATTCCTATCCAGAAGCAGGACCTTAACTGAATTGCCTGTCGATGATGTGTCCTTACAAGGAAGTAATATTACCTCCTCTTTCATTAATATTAATTCTTGTAAAAACTCATAATTATTTTTTCCCAAGAAAATTTTCATTTATATCTTGATGATGAGCTGTTACATTAGCCAATAAATATTCAGAAAAATATTATAAAATACATTTTAAATGTTTTTATTAGGAGCACTCTATTTACTAAAATGTTGAATTTTTGATAGTGGATTGTCCCAAATGCTACTACTTTTCTTCTCCTTGTACAATGTGTCTGACATCCATGATATTCTTCCTCTATAATTAAGCAGAAGACAATATATACTCAATCTTATTACTGAGCTCCCTCTTGCATGATGATAATTAAATGACAATGGATTTTATGTGTATAAAAACTGTGATTTTGTTTTCATGTTCCACTGAATAATAGTAATTATTATTAGGAAAAAATGATGGGAAAAAATCACAAAGCTAAAGTTGGAAAATACACGGATACTTAGAATCAACAAATATGATTTAATAAATAGGAGGTTATTTTGGTTTATTTGGCTTTTAATTGAGTTCTTATCTTTATGAACATATGAGAAAATATTTTCCTTTGAATTTTTTTTTTTTTTTTTTGAGACAGAGATTGCTTATCACCCAGGCTGGAATGCAGTGGTGTGATCTCAGCTCACTGCAACCTCTGCCTCCTGGGTTCAAGCCATTCTCCTGCCTCAGCCTTCCGAGTAGGTGGGATTACAGGAATGTGTGACCACACCCGGCTAATTTTTGTATTTTTAGCAGAGATGGGTTTTGCTGTTGGCCAGGCTGGTCTCCAACTCCTGACTCAGGTGATCCCCCCACCTCAGCCTCTCAAAGTGTTAGGATTACAGGCGTGAGCCACTGCGCCCTCCTGTCCTTTGAATTTGAAAAGACCTGTTAAGCCTTGAGGACGAGACATATTTGCACATTTGCGTGCCCAGTGACTGAGGCGCAATAAGTTTCAAATTAAAATTAGAAAACGGTCTAGCATATTTCATTTTCTAGTATTAGCACACGTGTCCCAAGGAACACTTTTTAAAAGGATGTTAATAATTGTCAAACACATTTGACAAGTGCCAGATTAAATACATTTGAACAGGTTTCTTAAAGAATTTATCAGCGCTCAGGATTCATATCTTTTAAAGGAGATGAAAATATGCATTTTCCAGAAAAATGTAGATGATCATAAACTTTTCTTTCCAGAACAGCTTGTAAAATTAATAAGAGTTTGGGATTTGAAATCTTAAACAAGTATTGTATATGTAACTTTAATAGGATTTAATATTGTTAGAGAATTTTATAACAGAAACATATTTATTAGGAAAATAAAATAAAAATAAATATGAATAAGCAAAAAGAATAATTTATATTTTTTTGTTTTACATAGTTAAATGATAACATTGTTAATATGATGTGTTTTTCATTTTAAAATAGTATATTTAAATTTAAAATGTGCATGCCTTTGAACCTACTAATTCAACTTTTAAGAATGTTTTCCATAGATATGTGTGAATGTTTTTTATACACATGTGTGAAATTGTATGTATAATATTTGTTGCAGCATTTTTACCAATAAGGAAATAATTAGAGCAGTATGATGGTTTCATAGAATGGAATTACTAGGTGGCTTGAATTTAGGACTAATGAATGATTCAATAAAGTTGCAAGATACAAAAATAACATAAAATAATGAGTTGTATTTCTACACACTAACAATGACCTGAAAAGGAAATTAGGAAAACAATTTAATTTACAATCAAATAAGCTAAAATACCTCAAAATAAACTTAAGTAAGAAGATGAAAGATTGTATATTAAAAACCGCAAAACATTGATGAAAGACATTAAATAAGGCACAAATGAAAAACTCCAATGTTCAAGGATTAGAAGACTTCATATTATTAATATTCATTCTACCCAAAGTGATCCATAGATTTAATACAGTCTCCCTACCAAAATTCCAATGGCATTTTAAAGAAAGTAGAGGCCAGGCGCAGTGGCTCACTCCTGTGATCCCAGCACTTTGGGAAGCAGAGGCAGGCAGATGGCCTGAGGTCAGGAGTT